>NW_026705401.1:0-300000 GCF_029867415.1 Vicia villosa | reverse complement strand
CTTTAATAGCTTCTAACGTTCCTTTTGTCAGTCAGCGTAGCCTGCCATCTTGTACTTGCTTCTGATCTGATGTTTGTGTATACAACGTTTGAATATCATCAGAGTCAAACAGCTTGGTGCAGAGCATCTTCTTGTCTTCTGACCTTGAAGTGCTTCTGAGCGTGATACCATGAGAACTTCAGTGCTTCTGCTTTTGAACTCAAGTTCTTCTGATGCTTCCATAGACCCATGTTCTGATTCTGCTTTTGACCATCTTCTGATGTCTTGCCAGACCATGTTCTGATGTTGCATGCTGAACCTTCTGAGTCAAAGCTTCTGAGCGCTGATTTGTGCATACTCTTTATATATTTCCTGAAAGGGAAATTGCAGTGTATTAGAGTACCACATTATCTCACACAAAATTCATATCCTTATTATCATCAAAACTAAGAATATTGATCAGAACAAATCTTGTTCTAACAATAAGAATTAATTAACTATAGGAAAAATATATGATAAATATTGTGTACGGTTCATGAAAGTAACCATATGGAAAAAATAATGTGAACGAAAAATTAATAAAAATGAAATCTTGTAACCACATTGTAAATTCAATATTTTCTATTTTATTTTATGATTATTGAATTGTATTTATAGAGTTAGCGGTGTAATTTAGTAATATTATTTAGTGTAATTTATTATATGCATAACTTTAATTACTGTTTAAAAAACTTGTATTAGTTGCCCTTTTCAATTTTAAACTTTAAAAAAACAAAGTTGACATTAAAAAAACTATACTTATAAATATTAGTCTTTATAAAAGCAAAATAAAGACTAGAATTATAACCTAGTTTCATATTTTGTTTGCTCACATAGTTAGTTTCATGAAGAACGATGGAGAGTAAAAAATAATAGAGTTTATGTAACTGTCATTCTTTCTTTATAAGTGTCTAGGAGATTTACTTTTATAATACCAAAGTGTACCTTTGTTTGAATAAGTCTAGTGAGCTTTTAACAATGAGTAATGTTATTCATACATTAAATCACTGTATATTTTTGAATGAGTTACATTTATAACATCAACATGTTTCCGTAAAGTTAAAACATAGAATTGACTGTAGCTTGAAAAATATTTCTAACATTATCCCACTTTAAAATATCAATGTATATTTTTTTTCAATAGAAATAATTCTTAAAGTGACTCTCGAGTTAATAACACATTTCCTAATTTGGTTGGCAACTAAACAAATAAACTCAAGATGTGATACTTAACTAAGAATCTCTACCGTTAAATTAAAACATATTGGAGCATGGTGGTAGTTATATATTCATTAATACATCACCTTTTATAGTACTCAATCTCTCTCAAATGCCTCAAAGCCAAAGTAATCACATGGTTATACGCCATAAATATTCAACTAAAAAATAGTGTTGACCGTTGGCACTGTGATCCCAACAACATTGAGTTATAACTTCACATTTAATTATCATAACGCCTCACCTCCAAAATAGTTTTGATCACCAGAAAAGTTATCCCAAAATATTGAGCTCTAATTTTAGATTTTGTTATATACATTTGTATATTTGTACTTTCTATACAATTGTAGTTTCTCTAAGATTGACATGCATTTTGGTAAAGCCAACCTAGCAGAATCATGTTGAATAAAATGCCATATCATACAGATTTCAACATGTCGAACAAGATGTCAGAACATGGCAGGTATGACATCGTGTTTGCTGGAGCTGATCTGTCAAGTATATTAGCTGTTTTATCAGCTACATAATATTGTGGAATATTCAATTAGCTTATGTGTATCCAAGATCGATTCAATCAGAGATATTTGTTGGTTTTCACACTTTCTATAATTGGAGACAAATTACGAAAGGTTGGATTGAAAACCTATTTTCTTGGAGATCAAGTAACAGACTTTGTGCAACCTCCTTGCTGCAGTTTTAGACTCAATTCAGTCAATACTAATTCTATAAATAGACTAGCCTAAACCTAGTTTTAAGTGGAACTGATATTTGTATTTTTAGGGTTCTAGGAATCCTTATTTTGGTTGTGTTGTAAGTTCCATGTTTTGTTCATTCACAAACCTGTAGGTGTTGAATATGTTAATCTCCGAAGTTGTTAAGCAAGGAGAGTAGTGTAAGTTCTCATAAGCTTTTAAGCATTGAGAATTGTGTGTCGTGGAAGAGTGTCTTGTACTGTTAATTATTTGTGGTGTTTGTCACGAGTTGTGACTGTGGGGATTTGACGAGGGCCTCATACCTAGGTGAGTCTTAGGTAGAAGTCATAGGAAGCGTAGTGATTAAGCGAGAAGTTATAAACGGGGAAGTTTAACTTCGAATTGATACTATCATATATTGATTTCATCCATGGCTTGGTAGCCCCCAGAGTAGGAAAGTAGTTTCGAACTGGGTAAACAATTCCTTGTGTCTTTTACCTTTCTGCACTATTTTTCGTTACTTCTACCATCTTGTTCCATAGAATTTAATCAACAGATATTTATGTCGTGACATCTCATTTGACATCACATATCTGATACCAGAATTTCAATTGGTTTCAAAGCAGACATCTTGCTCTGCATCTAGGTGAGATCTAGGGAAGTTACTTTCTGATACGATGGACAAGGAAGGAGGATTTTTGAACAGAACACCTGTTCTGGATGGAAGCAATTATGACTACTGGAAACCACATATGGTGGCCTTCTTGAAATCCATAGACAGCGGGGCTTTGAAGGCATTTTTGAAAGGTTGGAAACATCATGTCATTGTGGGAGCAGATAAACAACCCACTACTGAGCTAAAGCCTGAAGAAGAGTAGAGTAAAGAATGGGATGAAATAGCTTTTGGAAATTCCAAAGTCTTGAATGCCATATTCAATGGAATTGACAAGAACATCTTCAGATTGGTGAACACATGTGAATTAGCTAAGGATGCATGGGAAGTTCTTTAAACTGCTCATGAAGGCACATCCAAAGTGAAGATGTCAAGACTCCAACTGCTAATCACTCAATTTGAGAATCTGAGGATGAAGGATGATGAAAGTATTCACAACTTTCATATGAATGTTCTTGAGATAGCTAATGCGTCCAGTACGTTAGGAGAAAAGATACCAGAAGAGAAACTGGTGAGAAATATGCTCAGGTCCTTTCCCAAGAGATTTGACATGAAGGTAACTTCCATCTAAGAAGCTTAAGACAATAATCGGATGAGGTTAGATGATTTAGTAGGATCTCTTCAAACGTTTGAGTTGAGCATCAATGATAGAGCTGAAAAGAAGAACAAGAGCATAGCTTTTGTAGCCAACACTGAAGATGGAAAGAAGGAATGTGATATGGTTTCAGATGAAGGAATCTCCATTGCTATAGTATTGCTTGGGAGAAAATTTAACAGGGAGATAAAGCAGATGGGCAGGAACCCAAGATCAAATGTCCAGAACAACTCATCTGACATTCACAATTCAAATGATGCTGGAAAAAGGAAAGCTGGAGAAAAGTCCTCTCAAGAAAAGAGTGTGCAGTGTTATGAATGTGAAGGTTTTGAACACATCAGACCTGTGTGTCCTACATACCTTAAGAGACAGAAGAAGGACCTATCTGTAACTTGGTCTGAAGAAGACTTTGAAAGTGACCTTGAAGACGAATCTGCCAAACATGTAATGCTTTAACAAGCACATGGACATCGGATGGAAACTCTGGTGATGGTGATTCAACATATGATGAACTAGCTGCATCATACATAGAATTGTGTCTCAAAAGTGTTGAATTGTGTCAAGAAAGGGAGAAACAAAAAGGTCTGTTAGGCCAACTGAATGCAGCAAAGAAAGAACATATGAGAATTATCTCTGGACTGGAAGAAGAGGTGAGCTCTCTAAAGTTTGGACTTGACAAAGTTCAAAAGTCTGTTAGAATGCTTAATAATGGGTCTGACTCGCTTGATGAAATTCTTCAAGTGGGAAGAATGACAGGAGCCATGAATGGCCTAGGTCTAAATGATAAAAAGAAGTCAGCCCTAGATTCTAGTCATCCCAAGACTGGATAAAATATGTTAAATCAAATGTCTCAACATCTTGACAAGAAGAGTATGGTCTTTGCCTCGATCTCAGAAAACTCAAAAACCAAAGAAGAGATGAGCCCTGAAAGCTCATCCGATGATCTGGCTATGTTGATAAAGTAGTTCAACAACATATCAAGGAAGCCCTGGTTGAATCATGAAAGGGTATGAACAGGGAAAACAAATCATATACCTCAAGAAGCATGAGATAGGCTCAGTTGTGTCATGGTCAGGGGAAAGGCTCAAAGGAGAAAACAGAGAGAAATCAGTCAAACAAGAAAATAGCATGACTGAAGCATGTGAATATGACGAGGAAACTGATGAGTCTGATACGGAGACATATGTGGAGAACTTACTATAAGTGAACTTGCAGCAGGACTCTCAGAGATGTGCTTAGAAAATGAAAAACTACGTAAGAGAGTAATAGAGCACAGAAATGTTGCTGCTCTACTGCAGGATGAGAAAGAGAAGCTTTTGGTAATCATTGAGGATCTTAAAGAAGAAGGTGTGGTGTTTGTAACTCGGTTTTTTTGGCGAACTGACTCATACTCTTTCTTTTAATTTCCGCATAGCAAAAATGTTTGTTTGCGGGTTTTTTTTTGCAAGAGTCGCCACCGACTTTTGTTTTATCCAAATAGGAAAGGCATAAAAGAACAGGAAAGACCTTTTGACAGATTTTGGGTTCGGGGGGTTGGTTATACAAAGGGAAGGTTTTAAGCACCCTTTGTATCCATGGTTATCCATGGGCTATTAATTTTGCTTAGATCACTTTTGTCTTGTTCGATTTTGTTTGCTTGAAAATGGGTGTGGGTGTGTGTTGGAAAATGTTTTGACTTTGTAATAATCCTTGGCGCATGTATACAAATATCATTTTTTTGAATGGTTTGACTTTGTAATAATCCTTGGTGGATGTATACAAATATCATTTTTTGAAGTTATTTTGACAACGAGGTATGAAAAGTTTTTGAACTTTTGATTTGAAAAACCTTGTAATGATCCTTGGCGGATGCCTACAAAGATTTATCTTTTGAATTTTGTTTTTGTGAAAACAGTGATTGAAAGTTTGGTTGAAAACCGTTTTGAAATTGATTTGAAAATAGAAGAAGTGAAGATGGACACTAGGTCACATAGGTCTCTGAAGAGTTTCACCGGGAATAATGCCCTTCAAATACCAGAAGAAAGTTTTTGAAAATAGATGAGAAGTCTTGAAAATACGTTATTTTAAAAATGAGAGGTGTTGGGGCAAGCAATTAGGAGTTACCTACCCTTAATTTATAAGATCTTTCCTTTTCTTAAATGATGGTATGATCAAAAAGGTAACAAGAGGGGAAACCCTAGAGGTGCAAGTGTGCGAAGTGTTTTTTTTTTTAAGTTTTATCTTGATTATTAATGTTTTAGCTCAAAGGTAAAAATATGGTCCAAGTGGACAAAAGGAAGATGGCGGAAACATAAACAATGCGTCCAAATGGACAAAGAGAAAATAGCGGAAACATAAATAATGCGTCCAAATGGACAAAGAGAAAATAGCGGAAACATAAATAATACGTCCAAATGGACAAAGAGAAAATAACATAAACATAAATAATACGTCCAAATGGACAAAGAGAAAATGACAGAAACATAAATAATACGTCCAAATGGATAAAGAGAAAATAACATAAACATAAATAATACGTCCAAATGGACAAAGAGAAAATGACATAAACATAACTAATACGTCCAAATGGACAAAGAGAAAATAACATAAACATAAATAATACGTCCAAATGGACAAAGAGAAAATAGCAGAAACATAAATATGATGAATGATAAAATAAAGCATAAAACAAGAAATATAAAGAACAATATAATAAAATGCGAAAATTAAAGTCAATTGTTAGTATGTTAGCACGCGAATCATCTTGAAGCTAGTCAAGTATATCCAGGATGTTAGTGAAGATCGATGGTGAGTGAATGATGATCTCGGATTTAAAGTTAATGAAAATTTATCAGAAGCTTGATAGAATCATAGCGACTACACGATAAATTTTCAAAAGTCTTAAATCAACTGCATACAATCTCTGCCATATTTGATCTTTTATTCTGATTCGGGACAAAGAAAAAGATAAGAAATAATATCAAATAATATACAAAAATAAATATAAAACAAATTAAACCTAATTCATTTTTTTTGTGATTTTTTGGAATTGATTTTAAGTTAATTAACAAGCTAATTAAACAAATAATTATACAAATAATTAAACTTAACAAGAAAAATATTCTTTTTTATGTCAAAAATTAGATTATAAAAATATAAACCTAAATCTAAAAGGAAAATATTTTTGGAGTTTTTTTACTGGTTAAAAATAATTAAAAAGCAATATTTATATAATTACTAATTAATTAAGCAAAATAAATTAATCATGAATAAAAATAAAATATTTTTATGCTAAAAAATAAAATAATATTTTATAAACTTAAAACTGAAATTAAAATATTTTTGGGTTTTTAAAACTATTTTTAATTAATTTTGAAAAGAAAATAGATTAAATAAGAAAATATAAAGAAAATAAAACAAACTGGATCCTGTGTGGTGATTTTTTGGTGGACCATGGTGGTCTGTGCTAGCTGGGAGCGTTTGATGAAGATCTGTGATGATCTGATGGTTATGATTGAAAAGCGCACCATAATTATTATGGGATGAAAGTAATGAATCAATCCTCTTTTTCAAAGTCTATGGTGGGCTCCTCGCAGTTGACCAGCGATTGGGAAGAATGGAGACTGCCATGCAAGCGGTCCTCAATTTCAAACTTACTATTCATCTTCTTCTTCATATTACCTGCGGAATTAGCTGCGGATTTTCCTGCGGATTTTTCCTTCAAATTTTCAAGCTCTTGAACGACCTACAAAATGAAGATGAAAAAAAAACAAGGGCCACCCAGATCACCTAATTTGACCCTTCTAAACATGATAGCGGTGTTAGTTTTTTCATTTGAGCAACGTAACTATGAGTTTGGAGCTTGGCCATGGTAATGTTCATACATGGTGTTTTAACATGGTTCTCTTGGTTCTGGCCATTAAAGCTTCATGCTAACGTTCAAAGTTACTCTAAATATTCCCAGGAACATGTTAGTGTCATTATATTTCAACAAAATATAACAATAATAAAAGTATGATAAAATTTGAAATATGCATAAATATGGAGTTTTTGATTCATGAACTCCTAACACTACTACATGTTATAGGCTACATGATGCTTACTCTATGATGTCCCAAGAGTGGAATAGAGTGATTGAAATTGATTGAAAGTGGCTATTTGAATGAGCCTTGATTTTTACAAGTTTATTGAAACTTTTGGAAAATATAAAATTCTTAAGCTATGGCTCTGTTGTGTTTGTTGTTGTTGTTCTTCCCTTCCTCCTCTTTTGAATGAGAAAATTGAGCCCTATTTATAGGCCAAGCAAGTGGAATTGCCATGATTGATTTTGTGGAAAAAGAAGATAAAATGGCATATTTTTTCATTCAAAAGAGGAATTGCCATATTTTTTCAATGAGTGCATTTCTTTAACCATGGTTAAAACACTCAAGTGTTATTCTCTCCAATCTCAAATCTTATCTTGAAGCATCTTTGAATTTGTCTTGATTGGCAACCATAAGCATCTTTGAAAATATCTTAGAATTATTTCACTTTAATTAAATTTTAAATGAATAAAATTTAATCAAAAATGAAATAAAAATGTCATGAACCATGGATAGGTTGTGGATTCCCTTAGCCATATGAGAACATGGACGTAATCACAAAAGACTTGGATTTTTTTGAAAAAGAATCAAATTTTGGTCATTACTTGTTTCATGCATTTTTCCAAAAAAGGTCAACTTCATCAAGGCATATCTCCCTCAATTTTGATCCTATGAAGGTGTTCTTGTACTTTTTGGAAATCCCAAGATGTCCTTTACAAGCCACTTTGGAAGCTTTTTTGCATTTGGAGAAGTTATCTTGATGATATAGGCTTTGACAAAAAACTGCTTTTTGTTGACTTTCAAAACGACCTGTAATGTTTTGGCTTATATCTCTTATGCGGAAGCATTTCTTGACCTTGGGTTCAACATAAAAGTTGTAGAGAATTGAATTTCCTTGAGAATGAGCTGTGGTTGGAATTTTTCTGATGAAAGAGGAGAGAGTTATGGCTAGTCAAAGTTCAGTTGACTTTTAGGTCAAAAACCCTAATTTTGCAATTTTGAGTTTTGTTGATTTCTGAACTTTTCTTGATGAATTATGATCAAACATTGATCAAATAGTGAATATTACTTCAAATGATTGATGTTGACCAAAAATCTTAATTTTTTACTGCAGTTGACTTTTCTCCGATGAACTGTAGTTTTGCGATCTTTCAATGAATCAAGGTCTTCTCCTCAATTGAATGACATGAATGGATTATAATGTTGATTTGAAGGCCTTTGAATCATCTCCTGATTAAAATTCAATCTTCTGGTGAAATTAGGTCAAAACCCTAATTTGGCGCTTCTGGCGATCTTGAGAGTTGTCTGCCTTAAACTGAGCCATCCTTGGACTTGAATATTGATTGAAGGAACCTTTGAATCCTGAAATAATGTTGAACCTCTTGTGGGCCTCAAAACCCTAATTTCTTCAGCTTTCTCTTGATCATTCTCCTGTCTTTTAACACACAAGCAACCAACTTTTTTTGCTTTTTTTGTTAGTAAATAAAAATATGCATGATGATAAATGATAATGATAATGATCATAACACTTAGAAAAATGATGGGATCTCAGAGGTCAAAAATTGGGGTGCAACAGTGTTAACCTCAAACCAACACAACATGACTCAAATGAGAAGAAGGTCAAGTACTGGTACCATTTGTGAAAGATGAGAATCGTCGAAGTGAAAAATCATTGAAAAAACCAGAAGTCTTGACTCCAGAAGCCAAGTTATGATGATTAAGGAGATCTCTCAAAAGCAGAAGCAGAAGATGTCGAGACTTGTTTCCCAATAACTCTAAGTCTAAGTCTGACACTGTATCTATAAATTTAAGAAAGTGATGAAATTAGATCATGAATATAGTAAATACACATGAACAATTTTAAAAACTAATGGAATATATAAGCAATTTAGGAGGATCACCTTGGCACAATAGTCCGAATATGTTTGTTACATTTAGGGCAAAAAAACCTTTTGGAATCTACAACAACTCCCTTGTTATAGACACATGCAGCATACCACCAGTCACTGCCACCAACAAAATGGTTGATTGTGCCTAAAACAACACAAACCATGTCCTACACACACAATAAAGAATAACAAAATTAGAATCATCATAAATAATATCACTACATTTAGATGATAAATATACGTTATACTACATTTTGACTATCTTTTAGCTCCTCAATTGTTTTTCGTTGACTCAAATTCAAGAATTCTTCTTCTAAACTCAACTCAAAAGCATACTTTATATAACTGAATGGTTGAGTGGGTGATCCAATGTTATCACTGATAAGCAAGAAACAGAACTAAGCATAATTGATGAATGAGAAAAAACAATAAAAATGGACTGAAGTAATAGTTGTTAACTACCTATTTGGGTTTGAAACAATTTGCCTCAAGGATTTTCTGGGTTGAACAATAGATTGGTACAGTTCATTGCATTCTGCAATTGTACTTTCCCATTATACATTTTAACTTTCAGACACCCAACAAGCACGACAACTTTTCCTATGTAGCCAGTCTGGAGGAATGCATCAAGGGCATCAACATATGTTCCAAAAAGTATGCATTCAAGTTTCATTCTGTATAGAGATTAAAAAACAAATTCACTAAGTATGCATTCAAGTTTCATTCTGTATAGAGATTAAAAAACAAATTCACTAAGTATGCATTCAAGTTTCATTGTGTATAGAGATTAAAAAACAAATTCACTTAATGTAAGTCATATGGCAGCTCAGATGTAGTATTCAAAGGTTTGTATAATATACAATAACTTACCCATTAGAATCTAACTCAATCACTTTAAACTTAGTGGTGACACGATTCCTTTCATAAATCCTTTCACGTCCAACAGCAGATACAATTGCCACAACTTCTATTTCGAGTGATTAGGAAAAGCAATATCAAAAACATATAATCGTATAATATAATAAAGCACAAAACATAAATAGAATCAAATTTAGAAAAAAAAATGGTTTTACCGATCAAATAGTCCATATCAATTTTCCCAACAATTTCTAGAAAAGATATCAATCTATAAGGAGAGATTGTTATCAGCAGAGCCGTCTCATGTTTTTGGATGCCCTGTGTAGGTTAGTCACAATTTAGCAAGAACATAAATAAACAGAGTCCCTATATAATCACAATTTAACTTGGCAAATATTTTATGAGGCCCCATAGCCATAAGTTAACCTTCAAATTTTTGAGGCCCTGTGCGGTAGGCCGCCTTGCACGCCCTCAAAGACGGTCCTGGTTATCAGATTAGTTTCAACTTTTGTAACAACCGTGCCACTTTGCAAACTCAACTTGAATTTATGTTTTGTAGTCCTATAAGCTCCAGAATTAGCGGCAACACCAAAGGATTTCAAATTATACACAGTTCCATCACATATCTTAGATTGAAAAGACAACATGACTTTCCTAACTGAAGTTTGTATCTTGTCACCCTTTAAATTCATAAGCAAAAGAAAAACAATATCACAAAATATAATCAAAAAATAAGGAATTAAGTATAATAAAACCAAACGACAACGATAACCTTTTCATCCATCAAAACCGTTTCCATTGCATAAAAATTCGGTTTGGAATTCATATCTGGTACAAACTATAAGCGAACAATTCGAACAACAATGTCCCATGATTCCTTGGCAGGAGTGATGTCGTCAACATAGTCATGTCTTCTAGCGGCCATGGAAAATTTCTGATAGAGAATCAATGAATGATAATTGCAGAAAAATAGATGAGGAAATGGAAGGAATCATGTTTTGGAAAAAGGAATTAGACCTGTTTATACACCCAAATTTATCAGAAATCAGAAATCAACATGTATTAAATGTACTTACATGGAAAATTGAATGGAATAAACAACATTGATAATTAGATGTATGATAATTAAAAGTGAATTGTAAGGGCTGCATTGAGAAGAACAACTCGAATTGATAGAGGAAGGTCGTCGTTTTGAGGTGAAAGGCGTTAATTGCATGAGTCTCAAAGCTATGCCGGTTCAACTTATGAACAAATGAAGGGACCCATCTATGTTTTTTGTTTTCAAGGCCCAAGATATGGCAACACACGATTTGTTATTATCAGGTTTTAACTGTATCCAAAGTCTAAAATAGTAGCTAAAATTCAGTACAAATATTACATTAATTACAATTAAATATTTTTAAATAAATTAATTATAGTTACCATTTAAATAATTTAGAAGTTAAGAATTATAAGAAGTTGCGATTTATAGATTTAAATATAGTTAATTACAATTAAATCTTTTTAAAATAAATTCAAAAATGTAAAAAGTTTTATTATATTAAATTAATTAATAAATATTATTAATATTAATGATAAACTACTTTTATAAATTATAATAAATAATAAATAAAATTGAATAAATACTCGATAAACCATTTGTGATTTTTTTTAAATAACCATGTATTAAAAAAAATTACGCAAATAACCACGTTTCGGAAAAAATTACGCAAATAACCAGATTTCAGAAAACCTTGACACCAAGGCGCCATGTGAGATGGCGCCACCATTGTACCAGATGAAGGGAGACGCCATTTGAGATGGCTCCTATGTCCAGCTTTTCTGCAATAAGTCATCTCACATGGCGCCTTGGTGCATTTGTAGAAGACACATATACAAGGAGGAGCCATATGAGATGACTCCTCCTCCTAAAAGTTAAAGGGAGGCGCCATTTGACATGGCTTATTGGACTGAGTGTGCCATGTCAGATGGCGCCTAGGGCTAAAAAAAATGAAATAAGCCATGTGAGATTGCGCCTTAGGGTGTGTTTGGTTCAAATGAGGGGGAGGGGAGGGGAGGGATTTTAATGGAGGGGAGAGAAGGGGAGGGGAGGTGAGGGGGTTTTTTAATCAGATGGGTGTTTGGTTCAAATGAGGGGAGGGGAGGGGAAGGGAGGAATTTTAATTAAAAATATGTTTGGTTCAGGAGGGGAGGGGAGGGGTTTTATTAACAATTTACATTTTTATCCTTATTATCTTATATAAGTGATACAATATGATATTCAAATGTGAAAAATCTATACATATTTTTTTGTTAGTAAAATTTCTAGTATTGAGTGACTGAAAAGTTATAATTTACTACATAACGTTAAAACATTGAATTCACTTAATTCGAATAAAATGTTCAAAAACAAATTAAACTATATGTTGATAACAACTTTGAAATCGTAATGAATTATTTAACACATAAAATACATAAAACAATTTATTATTAAATATAAATGGTTTAAATATTTTAATAAAATAAATAAATTAAAATAAAAAATTTAAAATTTGATATAAAAGAAAATATGATAGGATACATAACAAAATTAGAAAAAAATATAAATAAACATAAAAGAGTTATAAAAAAAATCAAAAAAGTGAAATGATTATGATTTATATTAAGGACAAAAATTTTAAAATAATTTGAAGGTGGAGAATAATTATAATAAGTTGATAGAAGCAATCGAGAAAAATCACACAGAAGAGAGCAATAATACAAAAGAAAATGAATAATTTTAAAATATTAAAATTAAACTGAGGATATTATAGTAATTATAATAATTTTAAAATATTAAAATTGAGATTCTCTCCCCTCCCCTCCAAATCCCTCCGATTTGGAGGAACGCAAAAAGTGTGTTTTGGAGGGGTTTAGCTCCCCTTCCCTCCCCTCCCCTCATAAAATTTGAACCAAACACATTTAATTAAAAATATTCCCTCCCCTCCCCTCCATCTACCCCGAACCAAACACACCCTTAGTGTTAAGGGTTTTAGAAATCTGGTTATTCTGAAACGTAGTTATTTGCGTAATTTTTTTTTAATAAATGGTTTTTAAAAAAAAAATCACCATTTGCACTACAATTAACATTTTTGTTAAACTTAATTATTTTAATTTAGATATAAAATTTAGATTAACTAAAAGTGGGCAATTTCATATTTTTTAACTATAATGAACTAATAAAAACAAATATGCGTATTCCTGATATTGAGAATTCAAAGTTTTACTAAAAGTCAATTTCTTAAATTTATATTCTTTGAATGAGAATTCAAAATAAATAATAAATACTAACTATTTACAAATAGCAAATTTGCCATAAAACTCCTTTTACTTTAATATTTTAAATTTTAAATTATAATGTACATAATAAAAAATAAATAGAATGTATTTGGGAGCAAGTATTCGACTATCTCACCCGTCTTCATATTTTGTAATCGAAATATATATGTTTTAAATTTTAAATTATAATGTACATAATAAAAAATAAATAGAATGTATTTGGGAGCAAGTATTCCACTATCTCACCCGCCTTCATATTTTGTAATCGAAATATATATGAGTATATGCTGGTGCTTTTTTGGGTATAATATTAGGTCTTCACATCTCTCGAGTAAATGGGATAAGTATTTTGATGAAATATTATTTAATTTGGGAAATAAGTAACGGGGTACAGTACATTACATTTTTCTTGCGTGTAGTTTTCCTTTCAATGGTATAGAAATGATAATAAACACATATATGAGGATAAGAAGTTAACATAACAATAAACCATATTTAAATTTGATATTGTTTCAAGTGAACAGATACAAATTTGATATTGTTTCAAGTGAATCGATACAAATTTATAAGTTAACATAATATAAACCATCTACATTTGATATAATGTTGCACAGATTTGGGTAGTTAAAAAACATAGCTCAAAGTAATGGAAATGTATTGATTAAATCATTCTTAAAATATGTGTTGGAAAAGATATGTATGGATCAAAACAAAGAAGATAACCTCTTTTAACCGGTAATAAAAGACAGAAACAGGACTAACAATAAGGAGGTTTACACTACTTAAAAAAGTAAGGTGTGATAGAAAAAGATTTAAGAAACATGTAAGCATAAATAAATCAATTAAACACAAAAACATATTCCATTTAAGTCTAAAACAACTACTGAAATAAATCAGCAAAAAGTCAGGTATTGAACCAGTGATTGTAGATTACAACTACCAGAATGAAACGAAAACCTCAGTCAAAAATATAGAAGAATAACAACCTCAAAGTTCTAAAACAACCAAAAGCATACAAAACTTCTAGGTCATTCTTTGGGCAGCTTCCTTGGCAATGAGTCTTTCCTTGGCCTTGGTCTTTGCTTGAGATTTGGAACCCATGATACCGCCACCCCACTTCTTCCTGTATTCCTCATACTTGTCGTTGAAGTTAGCCTGAAAAAAAGCAAGACATTATAGATTAGTAAAATATAACAATCTATTCAAAATTTAGAGTATGAAAATGCAAACAAGACTTAAAGAACCAAACTCTAAAGTTTAACCACCTTAATGGCTTCTAGGATTCTGCTGAATTCCATTTTGTCTTCATTCTTGACAGTTGTCAAACACAAAACAGCAGCAGTTTTCTTGTGAACAATCTGCAAAATTTGACATTGGTTAAGTCAATATTTATATTGACATGTAGAATTTGTGTTATATAATAGACAATAAGAGAATAATTACTGTTCCGAGGCGTGCTTTGCCCTTGACAATGCAGTAAGGAATTTCCATCTTCCTGCACAAAGCTGGAAGCCATACGACAAGCTCAATTGGGTCGACATCATGAGCAATCACAACAAGTTGTGCCTTGTTCTGAGAAAACCACAAGTATATGTTAGAAGAAAATCATCCAAATGGGTATATGAGAGTATGCATAATCATTCATTAACATAAAGCACGAATAATACCTGCTCAATAAGATAGGTAACATGGTTGAGACCATATTTCACATTAATAGGCTTCTTTGTCTCAACAGTTTTGCCCTCAGATTCAGCTTGAGCCCTTTTCAATAGACGCTCTTTCTTCTCAGGTTTGTCCTCAGGCCTATACTTAAGGAGCATCTTAAATAGGTTTGTGGCTGCACAGTACATCAAATAGAATTGATTAGCACAAGTAAAACGCAATTACAATATTACAATCATAATACAAAAAATGAACACCATAAACATCATTCATCACTACATGTAGCATGTCATATACCAGCAAGCACACAACATCAAACAAACATCTCTCAATATTAACCTCTAAAAACATACTTATAATGTATCATTTCTTAGCATTAAACAAAAGTAACAAATTTGAACTTAACAAAATCATACAAGATATTTAAAACAAGCTAGTAACATGCAGCAAAGCATACAAGATCAAACAACCAATTAATCCAGACTATTCTTTAAACCTAAAAAATCAAATTACATAGCACCAACATCTGTTACACATCTGAAAAAGGTGTGTCTGTGTGAGTGTCTGTGTCAGAAACAAATTATAAACGATTAATTCAGTCATTTTTAACAACACTGCTTGTGATTACTTATAATTCATTCATTCATTTCTACAAATTTGATGTCGATTTACAAATTATAAACATATAAAAAAACAAAACTTCTATGTCAATAATACCCAAATTTTAACAACCACCCATTAAAAATTAACATAAAACCTAATTAAATCACAATTAACACAAAAAAAAAAACTTTTGCTAAATAGAATAAAAATCAAAAAACCCTAATATTATTGACCAAACATTGAACATTTAACAAAAACACCAAACTAAAATCAAATCTAAATTAAAAATTACCATTTCACAATCACAAAGAGCGAGTTAGCGAGTTAAAAAGTTATATTTACCAAGGTTTTTATCGAGTGTCTTGGTGAACTGGTTAAGTGCAGGTGGAACCTTCAACCTCTGCTTAAGGATCCTCTTCTTCCTCTGGATTTGAACAGTCTTAGGCCATTTCACAAACCGAGTCAAATCCCTCTTCGGAGGCAAAGCACCGCCGATCCCGAATTGCTTTGGCCTCTTCTCGAAAAGCGGGTTCACCACTTTCTCAGGCTGCTTCTTCTTAGCAGCTGCAACTGGTGCTTTTCCACCGCGCTTTGGTCCCTGCAAAACAAAGAGAATCACGTTTGAGAATAAGCGGATTTGAGAATAAGCGGATCGATTCAGAGAGAGGGGGGAGAATTGTTACCATAGCTGCTGCTGTTGTTGGTGGAAGTGGCTGAAGAAGAAGAAAGTGTAGACAAAGGAAAAACCCTAGTTGTGATTGAAGTGAACTTAAAAGAGATTCTGAAATGTGGGCTTTCGGTTATGGGTCGGGTTTGGCCCATAGTTGATTTTGTTAGTGTGGTTTTGTTAGGCCCGGTTCATAATAATAAAAATGATTATTATGTAAGTAAAATGTTTGTGATGAAATATTTATTAAATAAATATAATTTATAAATTATTAAAATAAATTTATGATTTAACTTTAACAATAGAGGGGTACAACACTATTAAAATTGTATAATTTTTAATTATCGATATAAATAAAAGTAATTATTTTTTAAGAATATTTTTAATTAATTTATGAGTGACAAACACTTGTCTCATTTACACATTTATGTAATTATTATTTTAATTGTATAAATTAATTAGTAACCTATGTTTTAAAGTAAAATGTTGAACTAAGTGAAAAAATGATATTTGTAATGTAAAAAAAAAAAGTATAAGTGTGTGTTTCTCTTGCAAAGGCAAGGAGACTCAGGAGCCCTAGTAGATATATTACATGAAATAGGTTAGGGTTAGTCCACAGCGGCGAGTAGCCTTTTTAAGGTGATTTTTTAGAGTATTTAGAGAGTCAGCTCACGTGAGGTGGGTGGTTCTGATGGTGGTCGGTGCTGTTAGGTTATATGTGGGCGGTTACAATGGTGTTTTAGGTGGCTACTCGGAGTTGAGTGTTTTCTAAATAATATTGGGTGGTAATAAGTGGTTGTCACTTGAATGAATGAGGATCCTCTATCCATTTGGTCGATAGTCCTTTTATAAGAGTTTTCTGGAGCTAGGGTTTACGGTCCCCCAGACGTGGTCTCGTATACTCCCCCTTTTTAGGGAGACTATTTGATCGACTATATCATCGGAGTCAATGAAGACTTTACTTGCTTAAGATGTGTATTTGGACGGACCACAAGGGGGACCCCAATGGATTTCGCTTAGGCGGTCCAACTATCAGGCGATGGGCGCTTTAATATAGGACTTTGTCAAATAGGACATTACAATACTTTTTCCATATTTGACCACTAGCTCACTTTTTTCATATATTATATCGTGCTTGCATCAATTACACAAAAATGATAATCTAATTTTATTCTTATAAGACAACATACACGATTAAAATTACATTATTTTCCATTCACTAATATCAACTAGAGTGGGATAATTTTCTTGTGCCTTGATAGAGGTATTCCATGAGAAAGCAACAAAGAACCAGGTGTATCTGCATTGTGTAACACCGCAATTTTTATTAATTGTTTTATATTGAATTATTGGTGATTAATGATGGTTTTTGGTGTTCTAATTAGTTATCGTGTTGTTGTGATTAGAGGGATATGAACATAGTTAAACTCCAACTAGTTCATTCAAAGAATAACATCAATTTGGTGCAAGGGTAAACACACCAAATCAATCACGAAACTCTTACCATAAATGGTCAAAGGGCAACTCAAACAATCTAGCGCAGTAATCACATAACCATTAGCCGAAGTATCGATCACCATACTCACACTCATAGAAGACAATCTCAAACCCATCATAGTAGCAAATTCAAACGAAATAAATGAATGAGTAGCACCAATATCAATAATAACAACTAACTTAACATAGTTAATAAAACAAGTACGTCGAATTAAGTTATCCTTCTTAGAATATTCTGAACCACTCAAAGAGAACACTTTACCACTAGTCTGAGCAGTAGTAACAAACTTCTTTCACTTCTAACACTGGTTACTGATGTAACCCTGCTCATCAAAATTAAAATAATCCGGACCTTTATTATTGCACTCAGGGGCACAAATGACTTGTCTTACCACATTTGATACATCTCAACACCTTATTGTTATAATCGTTGGCGCGGTGGCCTGGCTCACCACACTTAAATCACTTGACATAAGTGGGAGCTCCTCCCCTACTTGACTTCTTCTCATAAAAATCTTTTTGTCTTCCCTTGTCAATAAGAGTACTATACGACTTACCATGATTTGGGTTGTTCCCATTCTTCTCATTATAACTCTTATAAAAAGAAGATTTGGCTATGTTATCCTGATCATAAATTCTGCACTTATTCACTAGCATAGGAAACTGGAGAATCTCAAGATGACTGACACCCTGCTAGATCACTGGACGTAGTCCATTCTCAAACTTGAGGCACTTGGACACTTTTGCTGCCAAATTGTTATAACGCGGGTAATACTTCACTAGCTCCTCAAATCTAGCAACATACTCATCAATAGTTGAACTCCATTACTTCAACTTAAGGAATTCAATTTCTTTCTTCCCGCCCCCATCCTCGGGGTAGTACTTCTCCAAAAAAGCAGCTATGAATACAACCTAAGTAATCTATGTACCCAGAATCTCCACGAAGGTGCAAGAAACACAAGAAAAAGGGGTTTGAATTGGGTTGTTGTTGGCGCAATAAAGTGGCAAGCAAAAGATTTCAAAGTATTACTCTGAGAATTATCGTGTCCATAGAGAATTGTCAGGTTAGAATGTCATTCAACGGTTTCATTGTTTTCGAGCTTGGGTTTGAATGAGCAAAAAGTAAAAACGTATAAAAAATAAATACATTCTTAGGAGAGAATAACCTATCAGGCATGAATATACACTACTTGTCAAAAACTTAAACCTATCAAACAGTTGCACTCAACCTACAATTCTCGTCATTACCATCACGTGTCTCTCACATAAGTATTTATCTCTAACGCAAAGCTGCGGGAACATCCGTATTCTCGCGTCGACGATCTCTCGCGCGAAACTCAAACACTAAAGCATTAAGCTTCGACTCACAAGTGATTGTTAGCTTTAAATCCATCTATAGTGTCTAGAAGCTAACATAAATTTATCCCTAACCATAATATGTGAAATATATCTTTACAATAACACAAATCCAAGCATAAATGCAAAAAAAAGGGGAATATAACAAAAACTATATAAAGCAGATTTTGTACAATGCCATAAGCGATAAACATACACAAGATTCTAGTAAGTATACAAACAAAACATAATAAAAGATAAATAGACAAAGAGGATAAGAGATAAACCAAACATCTCATGGGTTGTCTGCTCCGATTTATGAAGAATCCACCTCCGATCATCTAAATGCACAAGCATATTATTGTTTTCTAAGCTAATCTAACCTAATAATGAAATTGATGAATTTGGGACAAAAAATACCCAAAGACATAATCCTAAAAAATGTCTCAAATGAGAAACATATACACAAAATTCTTGCAACCGCGTTAAGCCACCTCACTGGGCTGCCACTTATTCCCAAAACATCTAGTTGTACAACAGAGGTCGCGCTTAGCTGGCTGACCGCGCTAAGCGGGCTCAGAAAATCAATCATGCCTTTGTTATTGAAACTGGTAGCGCGCTTCAACTTGGGCTATGCGCGCTCTGCAGAATTTTCTTCCTTATTACTCCAAAACTGCGCATTCGAAGTCGTGCCTTCGGTACTTTATTGCTCGAGGCTCCAATATGCATCAATACCTATAAAATGAATAAAAATAGTTAAACGGTATATAAAACGAATTAAAACTCAAGTATACTATTATTTACACAAAAGTTGGGTGTTTTACTATAAAAACCAAAAGAATAAAATCAATAAGTGTCATAAATATATACTTAAAATTACGATATTTTGGCACTTATCAACTCTTCCCAATTTGAAACGTTGTTTGTCCTCAAACAATGTCAAACAACTCAAAGAATCAAAAGTAATAAACTAAAGTATCGTTAATCAACAAGTTTCGAAAACCAAAAACAAATGTATGGCTCTACACAAAAACGTACAAACAAAGTAATACTTACCACAGTCCTACAACGACAACATGTAAGCGAAACGAATCCTAAGTACACTAATCATGCTAAACATTCTAAAACAATACAAACTCACATCATGAATCACACCTAGCAAAAAATCATCGAGGGATGAAAAACTCCCAAAAGCGAGGGACTTTAACACTCATCCAACAATCTTGTAAACAAAAAACTAAATTACGCATTCATCCAAAAATCATATTGAAAATTTCAAAGGCGAGAATCACAAGGGCTTTTAAAGGTTCTAATATGGCTTGGTTAACAAACAATGGGTAAATACTAAGGATAATCAAAACAAAAATTTGCCTAAACTTAAAGGAGTGATCAATTCACAGAGGCTCTAACAACAAAATCTCAATCAAACTTCTTCTTTGTTCCCAAGTTGTCACATCAATCATACTACTTATTTGCACAACTATTACATATTTATTTATTTTATTTTTTTCAAAACTTTTTTCTTTTTTCTTTCTTTTTCACATTTTTTTCATTTCTTTTCTCAACAACCAAATAAATAGCAAACATTTCTCTCTCCAACTTAAATTCAACCAACATCAAAGTGTGAATACTCCCTACTTTTTAAGGCAAGGTAAAAATTCAAACAAAAAATTATGGTTGTGGATTCAAGAAAATAAAGATCAAAATCCATACAAAAAGAAGAACTAAATACTCATATACAAGCATCAAGTTCAAAAGCAACATGGAGATTGACAAAAAGCTCAAAGGAGGTTAACAAATGATCACACACTCACATGGTGAATTGACTATTTAGTTATAGTGGTTGTGCGCAAAATGAAACAAATGTATTGATTCTTTTCATGCTCTCATACAATCAACATAAATAACATATTAAACATAATAAAATATAGTTAAAATAAATACTGTAGCGTCCAACATATTTGAACAATGAAAAGCTTTCTCGCATTTGGAGTTAGGGAAATAAGGTGATTTAATCAACAAGCAAGTAATGCAAAAGAATGAATGACATGATAATTTTACAAATGAAAAGTTTTCTAAACACGTTATGCCATAGAAAGCGACAAATGAGTACCTTGAATGATACAGCTTCAAAATCATCATTATCATACATCCACAAGTTGAATCACTCAAACTTGACAAATTACCTCAAAAATATTTTATTTAACGAACCAAAGCTTGAGTCTAAATAACCAACAAAATAGTTAGAAAAAATAATACTATTATCTACTACTAAATAGCCTTGGTGAAAGTTGTAACGATCGTTTTCTTTTAATTATTATGTTATTGTGTGTTGTGTGAATTATTTGATAATTATGTGAATAATTGGTTTTGTGTTATTTTATGGGAGATTATTAGTGAATAACATGAGTTAGTAAAACTATTAGTAATTGGGCCTAAGTTAGAATTAGTAATTGGGAGGTGCTAATTAGAGCCCATTAGCATTATGAGAAGTTAGTAAGGGTTTAACAAAACAAGGGAATTTGGAAAAATAGAAAGTTATAACCTCATTTAGAGAAAGAAGAGAAAGAGAATAGGAGAAGATACGTCAAGGTTCCCAATTGTCGATAGAGTTGTCTTCAATCTAAAACCCAAGGTAAGGGTGGGATTCTTTCATGATAAGGGATTGTATGGTGGGGATTGATTGTATGTTTGTTATCCATGAATGTGTGAATTGAAATTGTTAGGGTTTGTGATATATTTCCATGAAATTGTGCCTTTAATCATGTTGTGATGAAGATTGTTGATGAACAATGTTAGATGCTGGTTATATGTGCCTTAAATTGTTGTTTTAGAATGGTTTCCGTTAGTGGAAAAATGATTTCGCAAGTCTGTTATCGCTGTTGTTTTTCTACAAAATCACACGTCCGCTAAGCGGTCATGGTCCGCTAAGCGACCCCTGGGAACAAATTTGAAAATTCGTGAGCTCGCTAAGCGGAGATGGTCCGCTAAGCAGGGCTGCGAAAACTGTTCACTTCTGGATTTAGTTCTGCGAAGCACGCTTGAGTCCGCTAAGTGAACCTTGTTGTTGAAAACTTTTTGAAACTTCTAATTGTTGGCCAGCGTAGCAAGCGTGTGACGCAGGGAACCTGGGTTCGATCCCAGGGTTCTGCGTTTATTTTAATTGTTTTGTTTGTTAAGCCTCCTTCGCGGATCCAGTGCATAAAGTCCATGAGAACTCATGATGCGCCTGACACTATCCAACCATCAGATTGCTCCGGAAACAGATCTAACGCCTTTGGGGAAGGCAGGTGCACCATGCACCTTCAGCTTTGCACCACACAGGATCAGCTAAGTTCTTTTTTTTCAATTTCTTTTTCTTTTTAACTATATAATACATTGTCTTTTTATTTATTTACATTACTTATATATTGTTTTTCTAAAAAATCCTTTTTAATATCTTTTTCCTTTAAAAAATTGTTAAACTCCTTTTTTTCATAAAACATATTAAAAATAAAAATATTTATCTTAATTAAATAATTTTATTTAAATATTCAATTTAAATTAATTTGTTTAATTATTTAATTAATTATAAATGCTTTTTTTAATTGTTTGAAAAATACTTATCAGGATTAGAAAATTTAATCAAAACTTTATTTTGCCGATTTAATTAATTAGGTTGAAAATCAATAATTAATTAATTTGGCCTTTTATTTATTCTATTAATCATGATTAACTTGTACCCTAATCAGGGTTTACGAAGATCATTCCATACACTGAGATATTTATTTTCTGTGCCTTTTCAGGGTTGACTATTCAAGTATATCCCGACTACGCGCCTATCAAAATCCAAAGCTAAGTATTCTATTTATTTTGAAAAGTCTATTTTGTTTCCTTTGATTTTAGGGTTTGCCCTTTATATTTTTTGAACTGGGCATACATTCACTCCATATATTTTTCTGCCTTTGCCATTTTTCAGGGTTAACCCTGAGGCTTCCTCCGACCGCCAACCATGTCAGATCAAATTCAAAATGCAAAGCTAAGTGCCTTTTTATTTATTATTTCTTAATTTCTTTATCTTTATCTTTTATTAGGGTTGGTAATGTTCGCCTCCGAACCGATAATGCACTCACCCTTTCTCACCTTTTCAGGGTTTGCCAACCGCCAAAGCTCGAATAATCGGTAACCCTAGAACTCTAACTCCTTTTATTTTTCTGCCTAATTATTACTTATGTCAAACCCGCTGGATTCTTATTCCCTTCCCCTATTATTATGTATCTGCTTCTAGTCTGTATTGATTGGCCTTGAAGGCACTTAAACTGTTTTATACTTTCTGCTGTGGTTAGTAATCTTAGGGAGTGCAAGCCTTGAACTGAATTAGGATAACTAATTACAAGATAAATATTCGAATTAATCACGTGATTGTTGCACCCACGCACACTTTTGGGGTAACCTCTCTGTTGCCTGTTGCCTTGTTGCATGTTGCCTTGTGTTTTCTGCAGAATAGCCATGTCCCTCGAATGTGAGGATACCTCAGCCATGTTGCCTCGGTAAATACAAAGGTCATAAAGTCCCTAAATGATGCTGCCTTCGATACACCAATATGACCTCGACCCTCGGAAGTTGCCTACGAAAGGCTGAGGTATCCTCTAGCTGCCTACGAAAGGCTATTCTGGTTCTTCCCTTAGACTACCTGCCTCTCTATGGCATGAGACAGTCTTATGGCGAACAAACTCTCGATGACCCTTCAATCTCCAAATGAAAGGCTCCCTGCCCTCTTATGGCATGGAAAGACCCTTTCACCCTGAAAGGCTAAAAGAACTGATTTTCTACATTATTAAGGTAATTGCCCCTAATTGCTTTACCTTGTTCTAAAACCTTTTTCATATTCTTTCTCATAAACCTTCTAAATGGCTACGCTCATTTACGAGCTAAAGTCCATATTCTTTTCTTCTACATTTCTGAAAACAAAGAGCAAAGCAATTAAGAGCCCATGGAAAACCATGGATGCAAAGGGTGCCTTACACCTTCCCTTTGCATAATTACCCCCCGAACCCTATTTTATTTAAAAGGTTTTTCCTGTTCTTTTAGCCTTTCCGATATTTGGATAAAATAAAAGTCGGTGGCGACTCATGCTTAACCGCGACATTTTCGATTATAAAAAAGTCAGTTCACCGTATTACAAAGGGCATCAACATATGTTCCAAAAAGTATGCATTCAAGTTTCATTTTGTATAGAGATTAAAAAACAAATTCACTTAATGTAAGTCATATGGCAACTCAGCTGTAGTATTCAAAGGTTTGTATAATATACAATCGCTTACCCATTAGACTCTAACTCAATCACTTTAAACTTAGTGGTGACACGATTCCTTTCATAAACCCTCTCACGTCCAACAGCAAATACAATTGCCACAACTTCTATTTCGAATGATTAGGAAAAGCAATATCAAAAACATATAATCGTATAATATAATAAAGCACAAAACATAAACAGAATCAAATTTAGAAAAAAAATTGGTTTTACCGATCAAATAGTCCATATCAATTTTCCCAACAATTTATGGAAAAGATACCAATCTATGAGGAGAGACAGTTATCAGATTAGTTTCAACTTTTGTAACAACCGTGCCACTTTGCAAGCTCAACTTGAATTTGTGTTTTATAGTCCTATAAGCTCCAGAATTAGGAGAAGATACGCCAAGGTTAGAATCTCATTTAGAGAAAGAAGAGAAAGAGAATAGGAGAAGATACGTCAAGGTTCCCAATTGTCGATAGAGTTGTCTTCAATCTAAAACCCAAGGTAAGGGTGAGATTCTTTCATGATAAGGGATTGTATGGTGGGGATTGATTGTATGTTTGTTATCCATGAATGTGTGAATTGAAATTGTTAGGGTTTGTGATATATTTCCATGAAATTGTGCCTTTAATCATGTTATGATGAAGATTGTTGATGAACAATGTTAGATGCTAGTTATATGTGCCTTAAATTGTTGTTTTAGAATGGTTTTCGTTAGTGGAAAAATGATTTCGCAAGTCTGTTATCGCTGTTGTTTTTCTACAAAATCACACGTCTGCTAAGCGGTCATGGTCCGCTAAGCGACCCCTGGGAACAAATTTGAAAATTTGTGAGCTCGCTAAGCGGAGATGGTCCGCTAAGCAGGGCTGCGAAAACTGTTCACTTCTGGATTTAGTTCTGCGAAGCACGCTTGAGTCTGCTAAGTGAACCTTGTTGTTGAAAACTTTTTGAAACTTCTAATTGTTGTATCTTTTGATCCGTAACTCCTTTTTAAGTGTCGTTTGAACCTCCGTGAAGCTTGAAGCAATGTTTATCTAATGAAAATGATTTGAAAACTTTGGAAACCTTTTTGAAAGTTTTTCTTAAATTGTATGTTTCCGATTTAATGATATTTTGTGGAGTTGAATATTTGTGTATAGTTGTATATCGTAAAGACGTGATTGAGATGTGATAAGTTACTATCATAGTAATGATATGGTTGTTGCCATAGAACCTTGGCATTAAGTTGATGTTGTTTAGACGATGTTGTGACGTGTTGTTTATGTTGTATTTGTTGTATTTGTGGATGTGCATCATTTGAGCCACATCCATTGCATTGTTTGAGACGGCCCAAGTGGCAAAATATTTGAGACGACCTTAATGGCAAATGTTTGAGACGACCCAAGTGGCAAATGTTTGAGACGAGAGTTTTACTCCAATGGTACCACATGCATGTGCATAAAATCAAGTCGCATATTGAGTCACATTTTGAATGGTTGTGTGTTATGATGTAAAGGTTATGATGTATTGATGAGATAGTTGTGCTTTTGAATATGTTATTGTATATGATTAATAACATTGTTGTTGAGATGAATGTAGTTTTGTGATGAGAAGTGGTGAGCGATGTATGATCTTTCTTTGCTATGAGTATTAACATATGTTCCTTTATACTGTTTGATATCTCACCCCTTATGTTTGAATGTTACCCTTTGTTGGTAACGTGCAGGTAACAATGTGGAGTAGTTGTTTACCTTTGTAGCTCGAGTCGATGTCTATTGCTATAATACGTAGCACTCGGGGGATTTGTCGTTTGCTTGCTTTATGTGTTATGCTTGATTGGATTTTGTTATCGTTTATGGAACATGTTTTTTAGTTGTTGGCATGTTGTCACAAATGTTATAACTTGAAGTTTATGAGTTTTGTGAATTCCGCTGCGATGTTTAAAAGTTGTTTTGATTTTGAATGAATATTGGATTACGATTCCTCCCTTGATTGTGTTATGTATATTTATTAATGAGCTTGCATGAGATTTTGTTTAAGTTGAATATGTGATGCCTCAAAAAGTTGTTGTCTTTGAGATTTTGCACTCTGATTTCTTATTAAATTGCAGGGTAGATTTGGGGTGTTACAAAAGTGGGAAAAGGAAGGCCAAGTGGAATAGGAATCCCACTGGAACAAAACAAAGAAGGCAAATTTTTTTGAGCACGCTAAGCGGGAGCAGAAAAATTCACAAAAATCAGAACTGAGTTTGATCTTTTAGCCAAGTTCCATTTCACCTAAACACCTCAGATACAGAAAAATAACTAAAATTTACAATCATTAGGGTGCCTCCCAACAAGCGCTTGTTTTACATCGTTAGCTCGACGCCTTTATTGTTTTGATGCTTGGCAAGTAGATTCCTCTCTTCATGCCATGGCGATGCCGATAGGACCGTTCCTCAGTTCTGGACATTCTCCCAACATCCTAGTTATTGATAATGTCGAGTGATTTGTTATTGACATTTGATCTTGACTTCCAATTCATCTTTCTAAACACCTTATTAAATTGTCTTCCAAGTAGCACAAGGTCTTCAGATAATCCTTCATCTCTAGCCAAGTCACCTATATCTTTTAAACTTTTAGCATTAGACACAAAGGTTATACTCTTCTTCTTTTTCAGACTTTTTACTAAACCCTAGTTCAAAGGTGTGAAAAGATCCCATAAGTTCATCAACCTTCATGTTATTTATATCTTAGGCTTCTTCAATGGCAGGTAGCTTCCTCTCATCATGCCATGGTGATGCCGATATGACTGTTCCTCAGTTCTGGACATTCTCCCAACATCCTAGTTATTGTTGATGTCGAGTGATTTGTTATTGACATTTGATCTTGACTTCCAGTCCATCTTTCTAAACACCTTATTAAATTGTCTTCCAAGTAGCACAAGGTCTTCCGATAATCCTTCATCTCTAGCCAAGTCACCTATATCTTTTAAACTTCCAGCATTAGTACAAAGGCTATACTCTTCTTCTTTTCAGACTTTTCACCAAACCCTAGTTCAAAGGTGTGAAAAGATCCCATAATTAAGTTCATCAACCTTCATGTCAAACCTATTTGGAAGAGATTTGAGATTTTTTCTGACCAACTTGGCTTCTGACATCTTATCTCCTATTGCACTAGAGGCACTGGCTATCTCAATAATATTCACGTGAAAGTCATGAATACTCTCATCTTCCTTCATTCTTAAGTTCTCAAACTTAGTGGTAAGAAGTTGAAGTCTTGACATCGTTACCTTAGAGGTTCCTCCATGAGCAGTCTTCAAAATTTCCCAAGTTTCTTTAGCAACATTAGAACTACTTATTAGTCTGAAGATGTTTTTGTCCACTCCACTGAACAAGGCATTCAATGCTTTAAAGTTTCCTAGAGCAAATTTATCATCTTCATCATCCCAGTCCCCCCCATCCTTTAATAATTCAATAATCTTCCAATCCTTATCTTTAGTCAATGGAAGATTCCATCCTTTGACCACAAATTTCCATGTCTTGCTCCACCATACGAGCTTTCTAATAGTCATAGCTGGTTCCATCAATAATGGATGATCTATTAACAAATCCTCATTCCCTATTAATTGTACCAGGAAGTATCTTCCTTGAGTCTCACCCAAATACAAACAAGATGCCTACTTTGATACCAATTAAAATTCTAATATTCAGATCTCAGATGTCGTAAGAGATGTCGAGACACTGATCTCTGAACAACATACAATGACAAGGTAAATACAATTTAAAGGCGCTAAAAAGTAAATGAACACACATAATTATTCACCCAGTTCGATATATAATACACCTACCTCCGAGGGCTATCAAACCAGTGATAAACCCACTATGATAGCATTAATTCAAAGTTTTATGTAAACAACCCACGATTTACCGACTTCTCACTTAATCACCACCTGTGATATACTTCTACCTAAGACTCACCCAGGTATGAGACCCTTCCCAATCCCCTCAATCATAACCGTGATTATCAGTTCAAATACTTTTGAAGACACACTTCAAAGACATATAATCATTCAATGCTTAAAAGCTTATGAATGATTAACATAACTTACAACACAATAGAAACAATCATACTCTAGCATCAAAATGATATTAGAGAGGCTCACGATTAACACATCCAAACCCTAGCAAAAACACACGTAAGTTCCACACTAAAACTAGGTTAGTGACAATCTATTTAAAGCACACACCTGTACTGAATTTAGGCTTCAAAAATGCAGCAAGGAGACTGCTAAAGATCTGCAAAATCTTCTCCATAAAAATAGGTCTTCAATCAAGAGTTTCCTAAAATGTCTTAACCTTTAAAAAACTGAATGCTTTTAAGTACCAACATGATCTTTGATTCCTCAGTCTTGGACGCCACATATGATTACTTAATATGCCCAAAATATTAAGTAATTAAATCGAACCAACAAAATTCAAACTGTAAACTGTAGCAGACCAGATGTCCTACTCTTCTAGTTAGGACATCCCATTCGACATGTTGAACCTGCAAATTGAAACATCTCGTTCAATATGTTGCTGCGAAGTTAATTTTGCCAAAATTGATGCTAATCATAGTTTAAGAGAAATAACATCCATTACCTAACCATCCCTATATACATATTCTATAATCGAAGAAAACTTAAACCCGAATTTAAATCCAATCAAAATGGAATTTCACCGTCAAATTCGGAGCAAATTTCGATGGATACTCGCGGATAGGGTTTTGCTTCACTTAGTATATATTTCTTTCATTTCTTCCCTTCCTCTTTGCTTGCATAACTATATTATTGAAAGCTAAAACGACTAAGCAGTGAGGTCGTTTAATTAAGTTCCATTGACTATACGTTCTAACAAGGATTCCCAACCACCGCCTAGTGCTCTCTTTCTGCTTTAGTACGACATCTCCGGCCAAAGCAAACCGAAACCGAAACAGCCACCGATCACACCACACCATGGACAGCAAAAACGTCGTCGTTTGCGACAACGGAACCGCTTTTCTACTACACGGCCTGCGCCGGTGGTTTGTTTGCTTTACGAGCGGAGCTCGTTTTTGTGATATTCTTGTGTGTTGTTTTTGTTTTCCCCATAGGTTGCTATCTTAGTTTAGACTTGCACCCTTTGTATGACAACATAGGTAGCAAGCTTTCCCCCTTAACTTAGGTTTTCCTCATGCATTCTTTAAAACACAAACCACACTCTTTGATTTTCTTTTCTTAAGAGTTTGTTATTTCCGCTCCATTCCCAGCATAAGTCTCCAAAGGTCGAGCAGCGGAGTGCGAATGTAACTCGTTCACCTAAAAAACATAAAACAAACAGAAACTAGTTGGCCGAACTACGGCGCTCTGATTTCTCTATTGCCCATTGGAGGTACGTAGGCACAAGGTACGAACACCCTAGAGAGCAAACTTTTTCTTTTCTTATTTTTGTTCGACTTTCTTGCTTATTTGCTTATTCCTTCCATTGCATGTTTCCTCTTATTTGTATATCTTCCATTGCATGTCTTCCTTAGCACATAACATGTTACACACACACACATACCTTTAGATTAGAAAATTAGCAAGAATGGATCCTGTGGAGTACCACAGACGTGAGGGGTGCTAACACCTTCCCCTCACGTAACAGACACCCTTAACCTTTCTCTAAGACCATTGCTTGTTATTTGGTTTTCTTCGATATTTTCCATTCCTGTGCGTAGGATAAATATATGTTCGATGGCGACTTCATTGTTTTGTTTCAATGAGTTTTCCAGTTGCTTCAATCTCTACTCTCTTATATTCTTTCTTTTTCACCTTCTCATTTTTATGTAAATGTTCCGTATTTCAGTTTCGTTTTTACCACACATCTTCTTCTCTAATCTCTCAACTTTTTTTTCACCTTCACTAATCTCTCGTCTCTTCTATTTTTTTATTTTATTATAATAATTTTTATATTTTTTATGCTATTATTTTATGTTTAATATTTCACTTTTGTCTAATTTAATTTTTACATATTAAATAGAAAATTGTTGTCAAAATATGACGAGTTTTGTTGTTATTTGATAGTGTATGAATGTCTAAATACAAAATTATGTTGTCATCTATATGTGTATGTATGGCTCAATAAAATATTTGTATAAAACCGAACCAACCGAACTGAACCAAACCGCATTAATTTGGTTTGGTTTGGTTCGGAATTGCTAGTAGCTCAAGTGGTAGCAGGAATTGCTATGAATACGCACTTAACCCCTAGGTACGTGGTTCGATTCCTACAGGAGGCAAAAACAATATTTCATGGGCAGCCAGTATGCGGACCTAGGGGGAGTATTGATTAAGCTGATGACATGCTTGGTAGGCCGGAAGCCCCGCAGGGTAAGCGGAAATCCAGGGTGTTACACTATACTTCTACCTAAGACTCACCTAGGTATGAGACCCTTCCTAATCCCCTCAATCACAACCGTGATTATCAGTTCAAATACTTTTGAAGATACACTTCAAAGACATACAATCATTCAATGCTTAAAAGCTTATGAATGATTAACATAACTTACAACACAATAGAAACAATCATACTCTAGCATCAAGATGATATTAGAGAGGCTCGTGATTAACACATCCAAACTCTAACAAAAACACACGTAAGTGCCACACTAAAACTAGGTTAGTGACAATCTATTTAAAGCACACATCTGGACTGAATTTAGGCTTCAAAAATGCAGCAAGGAGTCTGCTAAAGATCTGCAAAAACTTCTCCATAAAAATAGGTATTCAATTAAGAGTTTCCTAAAATATCTCAACATTCCTAAAATGTCTTAACCTTTAGAAAACTGAATGCTTTTCAGTACCAACATGATCTCTGATTCCTCAATCTTGGACGCCACATAGGATTACTTTAATATTCTCAAAATATTCAGTAATTAAATTGAACCAACATAATTTAAGCTGTAAACTCTAACAGACTGGAAATCCTACTCTTCTAGTTAAGACATCACATTCAACATGTTGAACCTGCAAGTTGAAACATCTTGTTCAACATGTTGCTGCGAAGTTAGTTTTGCCAAAATTGATGCCATTCATAATTTAAGAGAAATAACATCCATTACCTGACCATCCCCATATACATATTCTATAATCAAAGAGAACTCAAACCCGAATTTAAATTCAATCAAAATGAATTTTCTATGTCAAATTCGGAGCAAATTTCGATGGATACTCACGGATAGGGGTTTGCTTCGGTTAGTATATATTTCTTTCATTTCTTCCACTTTGCTTGCATAACTATATTATTGAAAACTAAAACGACTAAGCAGTGAGGTCGTTTTATTAAGTTCCATTGACTAGACGTTCTAACAAGGAGTCCCACCCACCGCGTAGTGCTCTCTTCCTGCTTTAGTACGGCATCTCCGGCCAAAGCTAACTGAAACCGAAACAGCCACCGATCACACCACACCATGGACAGCAAAAACGTCGTCGTTTGCGACAACGGAACCGGAGTACTTCTCTCTCTCACTCTTTCTCCAATATCTTCTTTTCATATCAAAATCAAACCGCATTGCATCGGATCCAACAGATCTTTGAAAAATCACCAATCTCAAATTATCACAAATCGTGTTTTCCAATTTTCTACTTCTGATGTATTTTTTTTGTGTTTCTATTTAAATTCAGTATGTGAAGTGTGGATTTGCTGGTGAGAATTTCCCTACCTCCGTTTTTCCTTGTGTTGTGGGGAGGCCAATGCTCCGATACGAAGAATCTCTTACCGAGCAAGAGTTAAAGGCATGTGAAACCTGATTTTTGAGGTTTTTGAATTATGATATGTACTTTGTTTGATCTACTATATGACATGTGGTTGTTTGTATATGATTTTTTACAAGTTCATAGTGATTTTCTGGGTCTAGTTGTTGAGAGTCAGACGTTGATTAGAGATATAGAGATATGACCAATGTAGTGCTCATTTTAGATAAACTGCTTAATTAAGAGCTTACAAAACCCCAGGGTTGGCCTAGTGGTGAAGGCGGCTTGTGTTCTAGTGTGCTCCTTTCAAGCATAGTTTTAAATTACTGTCGCGATGCGGTTGCGGGTGTTGCGATTGCGACCATTGCGATTGCTGCGATGTACATTGTGATTGTTGCGGCGTGAATTTTTATTGAGAAGTAAATTGAGTTTTTGGGTTCTAAATTTTGAGTTTTGATGAAAATACTTGAAAAAATTTGGACGATGTTGTCTGATGCGGTTCCTAATGTAGTAGGACACATGATTTAAAATCACACCGCAATTACTACCACATCAGCAATATTGCGTCTGCAATTATGGTTACCAATCGTAATTTAAAACCATCTCAAGGTCTTAGGTTTGAATCCCGACAGGTGCAAACAACCCTTTGTTGAGCCAATTCCATACAAAGTTTTGCTCTGGCTGGGTTTAAACGGGCCTCCCACAAGTGGAAGGCCGGATACCAAGATTTAAAAAAAATGCTTACAATATAAGGTCTTACGGGTATGTGTTTATATATAAGCTATTTTTGTAACAAAGGATAAAATAGACCAATCCAAACCGTCTCACAAGGGTTTATGCTAGGAGATAAGCTTAATCTTAAATAAGTCAATCGAAACAGGCTCTTGTTATTGGGCCAAAATCTGTTATTGGGCCAATATTATGCTTATTCCTCCCCATTAGTTCACACATCAAATGTCGGTTTTGTGGGGTTTAGTTAAATCCTAGTTCCAATTTCTAAGATAATATTAGAGCCTATTTCAGATAGGGTCAATGTTTTTTGACTTGCATTTGTTCGTGTTTTCAAATGTTTAGCTGTGGGTGTTACAGAGTGTATTCCTGTTATTCCACCCACATTAATCCACAGTTTAGAATTTTTAGATGTAGATTTCTGAATGTAGGTGGGTGTGTTGAGATTTCCACATCAACTAGAGACACGTCTTAGGAAGTGTTTACAACGTTTGGATAGCTTTCATCATACATGTCGGTTTTGTGGGTTGAGTTAGCCCTCAAGTCTATTCATCGTAAACAATAATATTTATGCACTTTAATTTCCTGATTTTAAGATATTGCTTAGGTCTTGTGAGATTTGTTATTTACTTTTTAAGTTATGCTCTGTTTAGGATATTGTTGTTGGCGAGGGATGTGCAGACCTGCGACATCAGCTTGATATATCTTATCCTGTGACCAATGGAATTGTCCAAAACTGGGATGACATGTGTCATGTGTGGGATCATGCATTTTACAACGAATTAAAAGTAACCTTCTGGTGCTTCTTTCTCATTGTTCTTTCAACTGTGACTGTTTGATATCGTAGCTAACTCTGGGCCACAATTTTACTGACAGATTAATCCGCAAGACTGTAAGATTCTACTTACTGATCCGCCTCTTAATCCCTCAAAGAATCGTGAAAAAATGGTCTGTGCAATTATGCTCTCCCTTTTGCTAATTTCTTGCATTTAATTGTTTTAAATGTTATTGTTTATGTGATTTGACCTGGCAGGTCGAGACAATGTTTGAGAAGTACAATTTTGCTGGAGTGTTTATCCAAATCCAAGCTGTTCTAACATTATATGCTCAAGGTGCTTATAGAGATGAGTGAAGGTTAATGTTTTTTGTTTTGTTTTTTATCTCATCCTAATTAGAGCTTGCACCCTATAATTGCTGTTACTCATTCTTGGAAACTACTAACACTCATCATAACATACCTATTTATAAACCTTGGATATTCTATAATGTATGATAGCTTTATTTCACAAATCAAATGTGGCGACATCATATATCCTAATTTGCAAGGCTTTGAAATAGGCTAATTTGTGCTTTCAACGATTAAGTAACAAATAGCAGGAACCAAAACCCACACGTACACCGATTTCTACGAATCATACCTTTTATCAATATGCAATCTTTGTGCCTTCATAACACTTCTTTGCTTGTCTCAGGTTTGCTTACTGGATTAGTTATAGACTCGGGTGATGGTGTCACTCATGTGGTAATTAATTAAGCTCTATGCTACTTAATTATATTGTATTGCAGATCACTATGAGGGTGCTGTACTAGATTCTATCTCTTATTGTTATATAATAACTATGTTGTCAAGCTTTACAATCCAAATTCTTAATCCTAACCACCAAACTAATTTCTTCCGCACATGTCCAATGGTCAAGGACAGTGAGATATCCAATCTTTAATTTCATCAGATTACGAATCATTTCTCTGGCTTGTGGGGTCTCAAATCGACTACAGGTAGTCTCTAAAATGACCAATCCAACCACTTGTCCAAAAGTCATTTGTATGGTTAATGGGGTGCTGAAGTGGGTGGTAGCCATGATAAGCCCCTTACTCAAAATACAGTACAAATAGACCCAGTATTTCTCAGGCTTTTCAGAGAACCTATGGATCACAAACTTGAAACAAACTTAAAATAGCAACAAAAACACAAACAATGATCTATAAAACACCATAAAAACATCATATATCAAACTGGACAAAAGTGAAGTGACTTGCCATGGTGGCTTTGAAAGGGGGCTTGGGGGCCGTGTTTGCAATTGTAAGTGAGGGAGTAACCATGGGGGTCGTTTTTACTAATATACAATATATAAAATTTCATTGTACATGAATGTATGCATGTGGCACTATGTCATAACACATTATTAATGGTTCAACACAGTTTGGAGATATGCAAATCTAATATTTGTGTAGAGAATTATTTAAATCAATTCTTGAAAAGTAAATTATTACTCTCCTGCACGGCTTTTGCTTGAAGCAAAATGAAAATGGAGTTAAGCATAATTTATGAATATGATATACTGACTTACCAATTATAATCTTGCTACACAAGCATTATGTAGATCCATGGTTTAATGAAGTAAAAGGTGGTTAAAAAGTTTAGTTTTATGAGAAATAGTTATTTGAAAGTATTCATTCAAAAAATGTTGTAATGAAAATTTCGAATCTTGATCTAGGTCCCAGTTGTTGACGGCTATTCATTCCCTCATTTGACAAAACGAATGAATGTAGCTGGCCGGCATATAACTGCCTATCTCGTTGATTTGCTTTCAAGGAGGGGGTGAGAGCTATTTCTTTTCATTTCAGGTGTAATGTAATATAAGTATTATGAAACCCTTTTATGCTTTAATTCTAACTGGAACACAATTTTCTTTCCTCAAGATATGCAGTGAATAGGACAGCTGATTTTGAGACTGTTAGGGAAATCAAAGAGAAGCTATGCTATATAGGGTTAGAAACAAATCTCAAATCAAATATTAGTTTTGTATGCCCTAAAATGTTTTCTCAACAGTTCATCTAATTTACTGCAGCTATGACTACAAGAGGGAATATCAGTTGGGGCTTGAAACCACTATCCTTGTTAAGAACTATACTGTAAGTTGGCATCCTGAATTTCCTGAAATCTGCACGAGTAGTTCTGTGTAAATGATTTAGTTAGCAATTCTGGTCGAAATGACTTTCCTGAATATAAAGGCACAGATGGCTCAAGTTCTACTGATCTATTAATGTTCTTTATTGAGTTTATTTTCATATGTTTTTCAAAGCTTTTCTTTAACCAATTCATAGTAGTTGTCTTAATGCATATGCGAAATATGTAATATGCTTATCCCCTAACTTGAGCTAATTGTCAATTTTAGTCTCTAAACTTTCCTAAGTAGTTTTTTCATCCTCCAATTTCTGAAATATTTTACAACCGGTCCTCGTTGATATATTTTTGTTTCTATTATTAGAGTTTGACCTAACTCATCCTTACAAAACCGGTTGGTAAGGGGAGGAATGTCACTATATAAACTCTTTCAATGCTCTATCTCCAACCAATGTGGGACTTTAGGACCTTCCTAATACCTACAATACAATATATGGTCTATTTTTGGGATTCAGTCCTTTAATATTTGATTATGTTCAACTAGTCGTTGTAAAACAAATATTACATGGACTAGAATGAGAATAAACAAAATTATATTACAGGGACTAAAAAAATAACTGGTACCAATTGTAGTACATTTCAAAACATTTAGGACAAATATATACTTTTTAAACTTTAGGAATTAAAACTGCAATGACCCCAAGTCGTTCCACTCGCTTCATACATGCCAAAAGGTGTTGTCATTCATATACTGTTTATGTTGATATCACTTATATTGATTTGCACTCTCTAAATCAGCTTCCAGATGGAAGAGTCATTAAAGTAGGCACTGAAAGGTTCCAGGCCCCTGAGGCTCTTTTCACACCGGTAAGTACTTGTTGCTCATTTCGCTCATGTTTTCTCTAAATGAGCTTTTCAAAACCTATCAAAATGATTATAGTGTAGAAGGATTTGTTAACATTAGTATTTTTATAATGTGCCAGTGCAATTCTAGCTAAATATATAAGGTGTATATTTTTTTGGCTTATGATTGCTTGGTGTTTTCCCTCTTCTTGCAGGAACTTATAGATGTTGAAGGTGATGGAATGGCTGACATGGTGTTTCGTTGCATTCAAGAAATGGATATTGACAACCGGATGATGGTATGATGCTCCATTTGAAATATATATTCTTTAATATCTTTAACATAAGTTATTTTTTACCTGTTGATTATCTCCATTTAAAATTTAAAAGGTTGTACTGTAATGGTATCTTCCATATCTCAAAATTTAACTATGGGAGTGAAATAGTATTAGTTTTTAGCTTTCTTGAATGACATTTATGACAGCTATTAGATACGTCACTTCAGCACATCCTAACCGATTTCATTTCCCCTTAAATCGAAGAACTTATACTTATTATAAAAACCACTTCAGCTCTAGATAATCTTTTTATAACTTTCACAGAATATTCCTCCGTCCTCTTCTACTGTATTTTGAAAATGTCATGCAATTTATTCTACATCTTGTTCTGATCTTTTTTTTTTGCAGCTTTATCAACACATAGTTTTAAGTGGAGGGAGCACCATGTATCCTGGATTACCAAGCAGGTAGTTGGTTATTTCTCCTTTACATCAGAACTAATTTTCTTTAATCTTTTCTGTTGCTGTTTTTTTTCTTAAATATCATCACGTGTTCCCTGAGCATGTATTGCATAACTTTGATCTCAATCCATTAGTTTCTTTTCAGCTAAATCCAGGCTTATGATATTTTAATTGTATATAGTACCGAGTTAATTGGCACTGTCTATTGGTGTAAATTGATTTTACGCTCACATCCAATAAGAACCCACTTCATTGCTTTGCCACTTTAATATACAATTAATTAATTTCAAAGTACATTTACAAGAGTGAGATGACAGGGAAAAACAATGGAATCTCGTAAGTGTCATGTAGAACTGGTTTACACTGATAGCACTCCTTTAAACTCATATAGTAATAGATAATGCCTCATATTTATGCTACACGTATACGTGATCACCTGTTGTTCAATATTTGAAATGTTTACGGTATCTCTCTGCATATTTTTCTTTGGCCAAAAGTGCGTTCTAGAACTCTATTATACATTGTTTATTTGCAAGCTAGGTTACTCATCTAAGCATATATCATTTTAATGATGCCCTATACTTGCTTTACTATTATGCATTAAATAGTATATTTCTAGAATCTAGATTGTTTTGAATTTCAAATTTTGATGTAAATAAATAATTTGGAAGGTCCCTTTATTTCTGCTTTTATTTTTTCATCTGTTGGCACATGGTGTTTGGTACTCTTAAAACGGTTTGGGTTTTCTTTGTGTGTTACCAAAATAAAGTTGGTAATCCTGTTTTCTTTTTCTTTCTCCCATCTTCAGATTGGAAAAAGAAATACTTGATCGTTATCTTGATGTTGTTTTGAAGGGAAACAAAGATGGATTGAAGGTAAACTTCAATTTTCTTATCTTTTTGCTTCTGCATTACAGAACACATGTTGAAAACAACTTATCGCGTGCATATCAACTATGCACTTACAGAACACATGTTTAAGTCTAAGCTGTTTTTATTCAATGAGAGAAAGAAGGAGAAGTTCGCATAAACTTATTCTCATTTTTCTTGTTATTCGTAATCAGAAATTGCGACTAAGAATTGAAGACCCACCACGTAGGAAACACATGGTGTACCTTGGAGGTGCTGTCCTTGCAGGAATAATGAAGGTTTGAGTTAAATGTTATTTTTTTTGCTTGTTGCTATCTAAACCTTATTGGATTGGGCTATTCTGAAAGTGCAAAATAAAAACCGTTGTTCGAAAAGTTATTAAGCTTTTAGCCACTTTAAACATTATTATAGGAAAAAAATACACCAGGTGTCATCTAACTTAATTAAAGTTTAAAAAAATGTCTTGTATTTTTTTTCTCTGTCAAGTTAGTATTTTTTTCATCTCAAGTTAGTCCATTATATTTAAAAACATAAAAAATGTTCAACCAAACTTACTTTTTCATCTATGTATGATACCAGAAGTCTTAACCACCCAACAAAGTAAATTACATATTTAATTCAGTAAGATAACATCATAATGACTGCAATATGTAATCCATCAAAATTAACATGATTTTTTCAATTTTATTATTTAATATCGTGACGTCATTGGTGTCAATGAGTGGTTAATTGTGTTGCTGAGAAATATGAAGGAATAGAAGTGAACTAAGAAAAAAAGAAGTTGATTAATTTTTTAAGATAAAGGACTAATTTTACACCATAAAGGTAAAGGACTTGGACTTGTTTAAAAATTTAAATTAAAGGGTTCTAATATAGTTTTGCCTTTATTATACATTAGTATATATGTTACGTCATCAAAGTTTATACACAACTTTACTCTCTAAATGTATGTTTGGTTTCACGGTTGGAGTGCTTACAATTGATTTTGGGATAATTGATTTTGACATTTTGGTTGCTCTCGGGTAGACTTGATTATGCTTTGCAGAATCGATTCTACTTGAAATTATGATTTGTAGCTTTTGAGTTTAAACGTGAATTTTACATAGAAATTTACCGTTCAATTCACTTTTGCAAAAATTTATCCAAACATAAGTCACTTTAACTTCAATTTCACTGCAAAACCAAAATTTATCCAAACATAAGTCACTTTAACTTCAATTTCACTGCAAAACCAAACACACGCCAGTTTACATATTTCACTTTAGAGGATCCAAATAATTTGAGTCTTTCCTAGTTTGAAAACAAACATCATCCAAGAAACTTTTTCTCTGGTGGTTAAAATGCAGGATGCGCCAGAGTTTTGGATTAACAGGGAAGATTATCTAGAAGAAGGACTGGCTTGCCTGAGTAGGTGTGGCCAAGCTTGACTTACAGAGTTCCATTGATGACCAAAAATAAGACATTATTTTGTGAAGCAAAATCACATCAGAGATTGGGTGATGAATACTCAAATCAAAGCTATAATATTTGTAACTGCCTTCACCAGTTTGCATTAAATGCTGTTGTCCCTGTAAATGTACTGAAAGCTAGTTTTGAAAGAACAAGAAGTCTCGTTTCTTGATAGATACGACAAAAGAATTAATGTAGTATCTTGCTTGCTACCCAATTATTGTTGCAACTTTGTTGCCATATTTGGTGAATAAAAAACAGTGTAAATACTTTCTTGAGAGTCTGTACTAACACAAATACAATTGTACTAATCTTTGCATTTCATTGAGTTTTGTTTGCAGATAAATTGGGGAAATTTCTTAACAGACCTCCTAATCTTTTTGGTCACCCCTGGCGAAATTCTCAGAATGCCCCTATATTTCGGAAATGCATCTCCGAAATCACTTTTTTTCTGAAAAAACTTCCGAAAACACGAAAAAAAGGTGTTTTCGGAGATGCATTTCCGAAAACATCCCTTTTTTGAGTTTTCGGAGATGCATTTCCGAAAAATCCCCTTTTTGGGAAAGGGGGTGTGTTCGGAGATGCATATCCGAAATATTCCAAGACCAAATTGGTATTGGAATGTTTCGGATATACACTTCAATAATTAAAAAATTAAAATCAAAGTGTCAATAAAATCAAGGTGAATCAAAATTTCCTAAACAATTTTAAAGTTAAAAATTATTTTACTAACTTATATAAATCAAAAACATTTTAATTTCATAATTAAATTTTGATTATTTAGAATTAAATATAAAATTTATTCTTTAAATAAAATTAAGACAAAATCTTTTTTTAATTTTTTTAAACTAAATAAAAATTTATAACTCATTTTTAATTATGAATCAGAATAGAAATATATAAATATATAATAATAATTATTAATTTTATAAGTGAAATATATAAATATATAATAATTATTATATAAATATATAATAATATAATAATTATTATAAATTAAAACACTATTTTTTTAAATTTTTTTTAATTATTATATAAATATATAAATATATTTATAATTAATATATAATAATTATTATATAAATATATAAATATATAATAATTTTCATAAATATATAATAATTATTATAATTATTATATAAATATATAAATATATAAATTAAAACACTCATTTTTTTAATTTTTTTTGTAAATATATAATAATTATTATAAATATATAAATAAAAAATTATAACTCATTTTGTAAGTGAAATTATTTTAATTTTTTTAATTAAAATTATTTTAAATTTTAAAATATGAATCAGAATATAAATATATAATTATTATTATTCATAACTCATAAATTATATCAAAATATATAATTATTATTATTCATTACTCATAAATTATATCAAATTTATGATATATGAATTAATTAATATCATAAAATTAATTTTTGGGATTTTTTTAGATTTTTTTTTGTTGTTTCGGAGATGCATCTCCGAATTTGTCAAAATCCCAATTTTTGGGATTTTTTCGGAAATACACTTCCGAAGTCTGAAAAAATTAAAAAAAAAAAACATTTCCGAAGCGGGATAAAATTGGGTTTTCGCTGGGGGTGACCCCGTAGCGAGGTGGGTAAAGAAATTTTCTAAAATTGGTCTAGGTGTTGAATGCCTATAACTTATAATCCCTATGTAGGTCATTTTTTTTAAATGTGTAAAACTCTCGATACATACGCAGGAAATGATGTTTAATAGCAACTAATTATTTGATACATTTTTTGTTTGTTTATATCTATGAATCAATTTGAGTAAGTTATTACTCCCTCCGTTTTTTATTATAAGTCGTTTTGGAAAAAAAATTTGTATTTAAATATAAGTCGCTTTACAATTCCAATGAATAATTAATGCTACTTTTCCTATTATATCCTTAAATATTTATTATTCTCTCTCCTTTCAATTATATAAATTTATCTTCCATATGTCATTAATGAAGGATAATTTTGTAAAAACCTTCAAAATTTCTCATTTTCATACAACAATTATTATTTTTCTTAAACTGTGTGAAAAGTCTAAAACGACTTATAATAAAAAACGGAGGGAGTAATATTTATGAATAATATTTTAAAAAAATTATTAGCAACATGTTCTTGCAAGATTAATTTTTAATAAGCATTCAATCCTTTTGTACTTTTAAAAAATTATTAAATTAGTCCAATAAATAATTTTATATGATTATATTTTAATAATAATTTATTTGCTAAACTATAATTATCTCAATTGTTAAATATTAAAATTTGCCAGATTTATCAAATCCCCCCAAAATTTGATTCGCGCAAAAGCAATTATAATCCTCAATGAATGTATTTTTTAGAAAAATCAATTGACAAAAAAATGAAGGCAGGAGGCGTTGTCTTGATTGCAGTAAGTAGGGACATATGACCCTTTTCTTTGACAAACAAAAAATTAATTTTTTAAAATAATATTTAAATACATGTTTTTATAAGAAAATAAGAAAATTTAGAAAAAAATAAGACAAGAGACGTTTGCCTGAATGCAGTATATAGAGACATGGCTTTTACTTAGAATTAATTAATTCTTTGATTTATACAAGTTGTAGATAATTTAACCAAAACTAATAGGAACTATATTCAATACATTTTTATTTTCTTATAATATAGATTGCAATTTATAATCAAATTTTACTAACAATTCCACAAATTTTCTAAACATAATTTAAAGTAATTCGTTACTCAATCATGCAACTTTTCCTAACACTGCCAAAAACGATGATGTGAGGAAAGAACAATTCTTATTTGTTATCATCATCTAAGAAGTAACTAATATTGATTTCATTTTATTTTAAGTTTCCTCAGTTTCAAACAAGGACCGACTCATGTAGTAAAATGTGTTAGGTTATCAAATGTTATGGTCACCAATCTCACCAAACAAATCCTACACATTGGTTTTTTTGACTTGGTCTTTTTGTCTTAAGTCTCTTTACTAGTGACCTAATCTCACCCAAACATGATCCAAATATTCACAAAAGAAAAGCAAAACAATTTTCAATTTTTTAATAAGAGTCAATCAAACCATATTTGTATAGGTAGAAAAATCTAATAATAAAACTCACTTACATTTGACAAACGCACTTATCATAATGTTTAAATCCGTTATGCAAAAATGAGACGGGATCGACATTATTGAGAGCGCAGATCTAAAATCTTGATATATCCTTAAAAAAGTGAAGTTGAACAGGACGGACAATAAACTTTTAAAATTTAAAAATTATAAAAAGTATGTTTAAAAATTATAAAAATTATTGTGAGTGGACATATTTGACAACGCAGACCTGAAAAATTGGTCTGTCTCGTAAAAAATCGGGGCAAAACGAAAATGCTCGACAAATCAAACCCATGTTATCATCCCTACTTACACTATTCCGTTAATCAGCTCAATTATTAGTTATAAAGAGATATTATAAAGAGATATATCTGATTGTTAATCCAATTCAATGGTTAATTGTGAGATCATTCGAGTACAAAAATATTATTCAAATTCGTAATAGTCGGTTTATTCATCTTTAAATATTTTTTTAAATAGAAACTTTCACTTAAACTCAAAGAGATCTTTTCATAGTATTTTAAAAAGCAGCAATGCTATTTCTACATCTGGTTTTATACACCGTATGCCTTACACCGTAATTTTAAAGTTCATTTTAACTCTAGCACATATTCCAAGACATGTAAAAAATAATAAAAAATAGAAAAAGGTAGACTTGATTGTATATTTATATGGTGTATATGTCATTTTGAGTGTCACTATAGCATTTCTCTTTTAAAAGTTGTAATTATAGTATTTTTAAAGTATAGCTTTTTCAAAAATCCACGTTTGTAGCTTGTACCGTTGTCCAAAAACAACTAACTCTAACCTCTTCCCATTACATTTATTTTCTATCATATCTTTTATTTAAACCCCTAAGATACACCATTCCATATATCATACATATATAACAAACCCCTCTTAAAGATACTCATCACATTTCCCATTTCATATTTGTGTTAACCAATTCAGGTATCATCAAATAACAAAACACATACATTCCATGTGACATTTCCAACATTTCCTTAAACATTTGTTCTTGTTTTTTTTTTTTTTCTTGTTTTTTTCAGGTGAATTAAGCAAGAACATTTTGAGATGGAGAACTCCAACTATGAAAACGGTTTCCAACAAATTAATGTGAAGCTAACAAGTGAACCATCACTTGTTCCACCATCAGAAGAAACAACAAAAGGAACATACTTTCTATCAAACCTTGATCAAAACATCGCGGTCATTGTTCGAACCGTTTATTGTTTCAAAAACAAAGACAAGGGAAACGAGGATGCTTGTGAAGTGATTAAGAATGCACTGAAGGATGTTCTTGTTCATTATTACCCTCTTGCTGGGAGATTGAGCATAAGCTCAGAGGGGAAACTGATTGTGGATTGTACTGGAGAAGGTGCTCTTTTTGTTGAAGCTGAAGCTAATTGTTGTATGGAGGAAATTGGTGATATTACAAAACCTGATCCTAGGACTCTTGGGATGTTGGTTTATGATATTCCTGATGCTAAACATATTCTTCAGATGCCTCCTTTGGTTGCTCAGGTATGTTTTGTGACTAGTGAAACTATTTTTTTTAGTTAGGTCCCTAATTTTTTTTGAGTAATTTGTAATTAGATCTTAAAATTTAAGGATTTACATGTTTAGAGATTTAAATTTTTAAAGGTTGGATCCACCTACTAGACCGTGACCGAATACAAGATCGTCATTGAGGGCATGCAATATAAACTATAGTATTGCACATAGCCCAAAATTTTCCACTTTAAAACCATGGTTAAATAAAACTCATAGAATATTTACCAATTCTTAAACTTCAACAAAATAAGGCTCCTATTTATTTTGTCTTTGCCACGAAACGCGTGCTTCAAAAAACTTAAGACAACCAGACAGTTAGAGCTGTGCACGGACAGTTAAAGCTTTGCAGGGTCCAGTTCAGTGAAAAAACTAAATTGAATGATTGTAAAAGATAATTTAAATCGAATCAAACCGTTTTAATTTATTCAGAATTTGACTAAATTAAAAGTAGAGTATTCATTTGGTATATCCGTTCGGAATTCCGAACCACATCAAATATTAGAAGACAATTTTTTTTAAATGGAGCCATTTATTAAAGAATCAAACTATTATATATTTTTTAATCTTTTAATAAACATTTTTAAACTTGTTCTTAGCATTTTCATTTTCAATTTCGGTTTGATTTGATTTGTTTATCATTTGGTTCAATTCTAAAGCTATTTATGTAAGATAGTTCGATTTATTAATTAAACAGTTCGATTAATTCAACTTTAATTTGGTTCAGTTATTTTTATAGTCCTCCTTGACCATAGACACTAAAAACCTTTTATGTGAAAAATGATAAAAAGGAATTTTTTTCACACTTTGTCTTGTAATCTTGAAGAATCAATTCAATATTTCAGGTAACTAAATTCAAATGTGGAGGTTTCGCTCTTGGACTATGCATGAATCACTGCATGTTTGATGGAATTGGAGCTATGGAGTTTGTGAACTCATGGGGAGAACAAGCAAGAGGTTTACCAATCTCAATCCCTCCGGTTCTCGACCGAAGCATACTAAAGGCGCGCAATCCACCAAGGATTGAGCATTTGCACCAAGAATTCGCTGACATCGAAGACAAATCAAACACTAACAGCTTATACGAAGACGAAATGGTGTATAGGTCATTCTGTTTCGATCCCGAAAAACTAAAAGAATTGAAGAAAAAAGCCATGGAGGATGAAGATGGTGTTCTTGAGTCTTGCACAACATTTGAAGTGCTTTCAGCTTTTGTTTGGATAGCTAGAACAAAAGCACTTAAGTTGCTTCCAGAGCAAGAAACAAAGCTTCTTTTTGCAGTTGATGGAAGGGCAAAATTTGAACCAAAACTCCCAAAAGGGTATTTTGGGAATGGAATTGTGCTAACAAAATCTGTTTGTAAAGCAGGTGAAATTACAAACAAGCCCTTTTCATATACTGTGAAACTTATTCAACAAGCAATTAAGATGGTGAATGATGGATACATGAGATCAGCTATTGATTATTTTGAGGTGACAAGAGCTAGGCCTTCTTTGGCTTGCACACTCTTGATCACAACTTGGTCTAGGCTTTCTTTTCATATTACTGATTTCGGTTGGGGCGAACCGGTCCTATCGGGACCGGTTGGCTTGCCGGAGAAGGAAGTGATTTTGTTCCTTTCACATGGGCAGGAGAGGAGGAACATCAATGTGCTTCTTGGTTTGCCTGCTCCTGTCATGAAGATCTTTCAAGATTTGATGAAGATTTAGGATTTTATTATTATGTTATGTTACATATGATTTGATTATGTTATTATTTACTATATGGTATGTTATTTCTTAAAGTGAGTATTTATTATGTTTAAGAATTTATTGGTGATACTGTTAGTCAATAATTAATGTCCTTGTATTAACAATTTATTTATATTATTATATAAATATATTTTTGATGGTTGATTTCATACATTTTATTGTTATTTTTTGGGCTTGATCTCTAATTTTCGGAAAAAACATCTATGAAAATTTAAAATTTAATGGAAGAATAAGTAAATATAATAAATAACTATTTCAGACAAAATCAAACTATAATTTTAAAATCAACTATCTACCCAATACTAAAATGTAGCCCAAAATTACTTATTACCCCCTGCACTCAAATTTTTTTACACTACTAAAAGGTCTTTCCTGTAATTAACAAATTCAATATTCATCCATGCCATTTGGTAGTCTTCTATTGGTCAATGTCTTCAATTTTTGTACTTTGCCAATCTACTTTTCACAACATTTCGTTTCCTCCAACAAATATTGTCTCTTTGCAAACAAGAACCATACCTCTCCTTTTTTTCTCCCCTAACCCTAGCCGCCGCAGCTCCTTCTCCTTTCTATATAGGACCATTGCCACCTCCGATTGAAAAACCGATGCCATATTCGTTCTCTTCATCTCTCAACCCTCCTAATGAACCGAATCAAATTTTGTTTCGGTGACTTGTCGTTGACCCAGATTATGGGTTGTGGTTTTGATTTCATTGATACACTCTCTTTGTATTCTCACCATGAAATTCAATTTTTGTCACAAGTTTGGAATGGAGAAGGGTTCTCTTAGGGTTTTGAAGGCTTGGTACTCTCCTATCTCAAATGGTCAGTATTTCTAATTAATACTTTCTATTTCTTTTCATTATATTATTTTGTTTGGCTGAGACATTTGTGACATTTGTTGTTTCTATTGATTTTGTTGGTTTTTGATGTAGTTTTATCAACATTGGACAATATGGATTTTGTTGCAAACATGGTTAGCTCTGTTGTTAGAGCTTTCGGTTCTTCATGCTTAGTATTGTTGATATAATTAACAACTCACTTATAGATAACTGTCCACATTTGTCACTATTCTTGAGTTGTTAACATATTTTTGAATTGCTATTTGCCTAAATGTCACAAATCTGTATCACTCAGCCTTATGCTAAATAGCTTCAAGCAAGCTTTTTATAAATTGTCATTTGTTGTAAGACTTACTTCATACTATTAAATGATTTTGCTTGCTTTTAAATCTAAACACATAACAATAATCTTATTTTCTTTTGTTTATTTTTGTTATTATTGATAGTTAATTTTTATTTTCAATTGCAATGGTTCATGAGATTTTAGGTAACTTTGACCAGATATAGCTGACTTTATACTTATTTAATATAAAATCAATTGTACCTTTCTATTACTAATGTGTGGTTTTTTTCATGCTTAGATAAAGGTAGTCTGTAATGGTCAGTCTTGCTTGTGGTCTTATCTTTGTATTTCCCACTAGAGATTTTAATCCTATAATTGTTTTGCCCTGTGTATTTTAGTTCTACCTCAACACAATATCAACATTTATAATTTGGCATATTTCCTCATTTCCATCATTTTCCAATATATGTGAAATTGAACACTCATTCTTATGACCCTTTAAATTTTAGTTATGTGAAATTGACTCGGATCCATCTCTTTATTTTGGCAGTTTTTATCTATGAAATGTGCAACAGTAATTCCACGGCTGGATTTTAATATTGAAGGTCTTCTTGCTAAAGATGTAAGTTGTTCATCTATTTGCATACCAGTTAGGAAAAAAAGCTTAAGATCTGCAACTCTGTCTAACATTGCGTTATTGTATTATGAATTTTACTCTGTTACATCAATCTTAGCCAGGGCTAATTCAGGCAGTTATTCCAAACATGACAAATCCGTCCGATATCCTCCGTAGAGCTATGCATCCACAATTGAGTGGAGGGTTCAAGGAGCCAAATCAGGTAATAATCATTAAAGTTGCTTTTGCGGCCAAATTATGTTTGCATTAGGTTTATTAGCTGACTATATTTTGATACAATTTGCTATAGATGCATGATATGTGGGAGTATGAGCTTCACAATATTATACAAATGAGCTTTGCAACAACTGCTCCCACAAGTAACCAAGACGCGGATGATATAAATTCCCAATCAAATAACCCATTTTCTTAAAGCACATAATGCTGATGTGATTGAATTTTCATGGAATAAGTATTATAACATTTGATTTTGGTGTTCCATTATCTCAATTTCAGGTGTAGCACATAATTGCAGGTTGATTTATTGATTGGTAAAGGGAAGGGAAGACCACACTGCCATCTCTGCGGTAGGAATAGGAGGGCAAGGTAGAACCACTCTAGCCAAGAATATTTACTCCTTTTTATAAGCATAATATTTTAGTCATGAAAATAGAAGCTTTATTTTCTTCTCTCATATGCTTTATTATTTTAACTAAGAATCACCAATTATAAGGTACTGTTCGAAAGAGTGTGAAACACTATATGCATTGTTATGCCAATTATGATTTGTCAATAACATTTCATCAGTCCATTTATAGTTTACTTATGCTATCTGCAACTCTCTTGACATTTCATACATTTTCTCCATGTGCGAATTGAGTTTTGTTACATATTATTGAGGCTGAAGATCTACATTTAAACTAAACAACCTATTTATTAAAGCATTTATATGTAGACTAGCCTACCCAAGACATTAATATTAAGTTTCTGTTTTGCTCCAAATCCATTGAAAAAATCATTAGTGGTTATTTGCATCAACATTTTAACTGTTGTTGATCTTTCGAACTCTCCCTTTGACAGGATGAGGATGCGTTTTTCAGATTTAGAGTTGGAGTGGTAGTTACCGCTGTAGTGGTCATCCTCAGAACATGAATGAACATTCCAAAAGAGGGAAGTAGAGCTCCTTTCCAACTCAAGGCTTCTATGATTCAAACTTTCAAGTTAACTTCAGAAGGAGTTGCTATTAATAATGATATGAAAGCTATTCAGCACCAGGTAATTTTCTATGTCCATGGTTATGAGTTTTCCTTTTGAGTGATAGCTATTATTGTTAAACTTGTAATGTCATTGAACATCAATGACCTCAAAAGCTTATTAGTAAGATTGATAGATTTAACAAAATTTGTTTTTTTTTGAAATTCTATGTTAACTCCACTTCAACACCTATTTTTTTTAAATGTTTTCTACTTCTTCATGCTTTGTGACTAAGTTTTTCAAATTTGTTCACAATCTGTTTTCATCAATATCAATTTTAATCACAAGATTTTTTATGGTAATTGTCTACCGCTTCATGCTTTTTGGTTAGTTTTTCAAATCTCATCACATGCTATTTTGTATGCTATCTACCTTTTCAAATCCAAATGCTAACCAACCATATAATTCTTACCAGTTACAAGTTATGTTCTAAGACCAATTAAAAAAGATGGTTGCGCTTCACCTTTATACTGCACCTTTATACTTTCACTTTTCCACTCAGTTAATATTTGATCTTATTCTTCATGACCTAGAAAGTGAAATATATGTTGTTCTTTTTTCTTATCAAATTTGGGATAATCTTTTAATTATTCTTGAACACTATATATATGTTTTTACTTTACTTTAAGTGGATCTCCTTAGTTTAAGTTTATTTTATCATAAAAATTGTAGATTTATTTAAAAAAATATATATAATTTTTTAGAGTATTTTGTTATAATGTCCCATAAAGACCAAGATCCTTATGTCTATTGTGTTTTACACATTTTAGTGTTTCTTAAAACCACTTGACACAAGAAATCTATCAGGTGTCATTTTTTAAGCAGGATGGAAACCTTATTAAGTTTATGAGTTTTAGCCTCATTATTTGATTCTTATATAAAACTGAATTTTGAAAGTTATAAGAATGTATAGAACCTACTTAGTGATCCTTTCTCATGTTTTTTTTTTGACAGGTTGAATTATGGCTTTATTGCATAAAAAGATCACTGCGAAGCTTTGATCGTAAATAAATAGTATTCAATAAATAGAAAGAGAGGAGACTTTGGATGAACTGAAAAGTAATTTCTTCTTTTGCTTGAAGGATTCTAAATAGATAGTATTCAATATTTTTTTTCAACTGATATAAATGAGATTAATCTTCATATTACAACTATGCACTATGATTGTCAAAATATCTCCACTATTTATGTGGGACTAATTCATTTTTTACACTTATACACAAAGTTTGGCTAATAAATAAATTAATTGAAATACAATTATATAATAATTACTTATTTGGTTAATGCAGTTCAGTCTATATAATAATTATTTATTTTATAAATAAAAAATTTATTTCAAATTTAGATTTGCATTTAATTGTATTTTATACGATAATTATTCATATTATAATAATATTAATAGTAAATAAATAAATATTTAATTGCAATACTTTATCAAAAATATTTAAACTTTTAATTGCACGGGTCACTAGCACCATAATACTTAATTTTTTGAACTGATCAAGCCTTATCAAATGATCATAAGATATGAATGAATTTATTTGTGCGGATGCACAGGTCGCTATCACTATAATATTTAATTTTTTTGAAATGATCAAGCCTTATCAAATCATCTAAGATATAAATGAAGGCACCCGTGCGGACGCACAGGTCTTCTACTAGTTTAGTTAAAAAATAAGTAGAATATGAAGTAAAGATTTTTAAAATAAAAAGAAAAAGAGCAATAAAAAATTATTAAAAAAAAACTCTTTTGTATTCATCTGATTCTCAATCATAAATAAGTTGATGCATACTCACAATAAAATTAAAATAATTGTTATTAATTTTTGCATTAAGTCTTTTATTTTTGCCACTTCCATGCCGCCGCCACCGGCCAAGTCACCAAATAGATGTGCATTTAAGTCTCTTAGACAGTCGTTACAGAATATTCTCACTAATATTCTCAGTGAAGGTTAAGGAATTACTATTGTGAAGGAGAGAGTGAACCTGAATGGAAAGGGACTTATGAAAGTCTCTCTTGAAGAAGAAAACTGATTGCTACCAACGGTCACGTTGGATGAGAAGTTTTTTTCCAGGAATTGGGCAATCCTTGGAAGGAGAGACTAGTCATTAAACTCCTTGGGAATAACGTGTGATTTCATTGATGAAGGATATGTTGAAAAAATGTGGAAACTTACCGGAAGTTTTGAGATCATGGACGTTGATAAATGTTTCTTTATGGTCAAGTTAGAACTGCTCGCAGATAGGGAGAAAATTTAGTTAGAAGGTCCACAAATGTATTTGACCATTATTTGGCAGTAGCTCGATGGACTTCAGACTTTGCATCTCCTATCACAAAGTGGAAAAGACTCTGGTTTATATTCGATTTCCAAGGCTTAACTTATTGTATTATGATGAGAGTGTCCTTCTTGGTTTAACACCTGTTGTGGCTACTCTTGTTAAACTAGATACTAACACCTTGAATGTAAAGAGGGGGAAAGGTGTTAGAACAAGATTTGTTCTGATCAATATTCTTAGTTTTGATGATAACAAGTATATGAATTTTGTATGAGATAATGTGGTACTCTAATACTATTCAATTTCTGTTTCAGGAATTATATAAAGAGTATGCACAAAATCAGCGCAAGAAGCACTGACTCAGAAGGTTCAGCATGCAACATCAAAACATGGTCTGGCAAGACATCAGAAGATGGTCAAGCAGAATCAGAACACGAGTCTATGGAAGCATCAGAAGAACTTGAGATCAGAAGCAGAAGCACTGAAGTTCTCATGGTATCACGCTCATAAGCTCTTCAAGGTCAGAAGACAAGAAGGTGCTCTGCACCAAGCTGTTTGACTCTGATGACATTCAAACGTTGTTTACACAAACATCATATCAGAAGCAAGTACTAGACAGGCAGGCTACGCTGACTGACAAAAGGAACGTTAGAAGCTATTAAAGGCAACGTCAGTAGACACAGCGGAAACAAGGCTCGAGGTAGTTGACAAAAGAGTGAAACATTAAATGCAATGCTGTACGGAATACGCAAAGCATTAAATGCTCCCAACGGTCATCTTCTCAAGTGCCTATAAATATGAAGTTCTGATGAGAAGCTTAACAACACTTGCGCACTATCCAGAAACGATGTCAAATTCAAAAGCTCTCAAACTTCATCATCAAGCTCACTACATTGCTGTTGTAATATCTTAGTGAGATTTAAGCTTAAACTTAAGAGAAAATCACAGTTGTGATAATAGCTTTTTAAGAAGCATTGTAACTCTTAAAAGAATTTGTTTACATTAATTTGTAAGTTCTAGAGTGATCAGGTTGTTGATCAGTATACTCTAGCAAGTCTTAGAAGTTGTCTAAGCAGTTTATTCCTAGAGTGATCAGGTTGTGATCAGGATACTCTAGAAGACTTAGCAGTTGGCTAAGTGGAAAACTATTGTAATCAAGTGTGATTAGTGGATTAAATCCTCAGGTGAGGTAAATCACTCCAAGGGGGTGGATTGGAGTAGTTTAGTTAACAACGAACCAGGATAAAAATCATTGTGCAAATTGTTTTTATCTTACAAGTTTTAAAGCTACACTTATTCAAACCCCCCCTTTCTAAGTGTTTTTCTATCCTTCAATTGGCATCAGAGCGCCGGTTCTAAGGTGCAAGCACTTAACCGTGTTTAAAAAAGATTCAGGAAGAGAAAAACGCTTCAGTAAAAGATGGCTGGTGAAATTCCAACAAACACACCTACATCTACATCTGGCTCTGCTGAGCAATACAATGGAAATGGTAACAATGGTTATACTAGACCACCAGTATTTGATGGTGAAAACTTTGAATACTGGAAAGATAAACTGGAAAGTTACTTTCTTGGTCTAGATTGTGACTTATGGGATCTTCTGGTGGATGGTTACAAATATCCAGTGAATGCTACTGGCGTAAGGCTTACAAGACAAGAAATGAATGATAATTAAAAGAAGCTTTTCAAAAATCATCATAAATGTAGGACTGTTTTGCTGAATGCTATCTCTCATGCTGAGTATGAGAAGATATCTAACAGGGAAACTGCCCATGATATATATGAGTCATTGAAAATGACCCATGAAGGAAATGCTCAAGTCAAGGAGACCAAAGCTCTTGCTCTAATCCAAAAATATGAAGCCTTCAAGATGGAGGACGATGAAGATATTGAGAAGATGTTCTCAAGATTTCAAACGCTAACTGCTGGATTAAGAGTTCTGGACAAAGGTTACACCAAGGTTGATCATGTAAAGAAGATCATCAGAAGCTTACCCAGAAGATGGGGTCCAATGGTGACTGCATTCAAGATTGCAAAGAATCTGAATGAGGTTTCTTTGGAAGAGCTAATCAGTGCCTTGAGAAGCCATGAGATAGAGCTGGATGCAAATGAGCCTCAGAAGAAAGGTAAGTCTATTGCATTAAAATTTAATATTAAAAAATGCACTAACGCTTTTCAGGCTGAAGAAGTAGATTATGAAGAATCAGAATCAGAAGAAGAAGATGAACTGTCCATGATCTCCAGAAGAGTAAACTAACTCTGGAAGAGCAAACAAAGGAAGTTCAAAAGCTTCAGAAGTTCAAAGAAGTTTGAACGAGGAGAATCTTCTGGTGGCAGAAGATCTGACAAGAAGGTCGTCTGCTATGAGTGCAATGAGCCTGGACACTTCAAGAATGAATGTCCAAAACTTCAGAAGGAGAATCCCAAGAAGAAGTTTCATAAGAAGAAAGGTCTTATGGCAACATGGGATGATTCTGAATAAGAATCAGAATCAGACTCTGAAGGAGAGCAAGCCAACTTTGCACTAATGGCCACAGTGGATGATGGATCAGAATCTACATCAGAATCAGATTCTGAAGAGATATCCTTAGCTACAAAGAGGACAAAGCACAAAATGTCATGGTACCTGGACTCTGGGTGCTCGCGACACATGACGGGAAGAAGGTCTATGTTCCAAGACCTGGTGCTTAAGTCTGGTGGAGAAGTCAAGTTTGGAGGAGATCAGAAGGGCAAAATAATTGGCTCTGGAACCATAAGTATTGGTAACTCTCCTTCCATAACTAACGCATAACTTATTGTCCATAAGTCAATTAAGTGACAATGGTTATGATATAATCTTCAATCAAAAGTCTTGCAAGGCTGTAAGTCAGAAGGATGGCTCAATCCTATTTACAGGCAAGAGAAAGAACAACATCTATAAGATTGATCTTTCAGATCTTGAGAAGCAGAAGGTGACTTGCCTTATGTCTGTTTCTGAAGAGCAATGGGTCTGGCACAGAAGATTAGGACATGCTAGTTTTAGAAAGATTTCTTAGATTAACAAACTAAATCTGGTCAGAGGACTCCCAAATCTGAAATATAAATCAGATGCTCTTTGTGAAGCATGTCAAAAGGGAAAGTTCTCCAAACCTGCATTCAAATCTAAGAATGTTGTCTCTTCCTCAAGGCCATTAGAACTTCTGCACATTGATCTGTTTGGACCAGTCAAAACAGCATCTGTCAGAGGGAAGAAATATGGATTAGTCATCGTAGATGATTATAGCCGCTGGACATGGGTAAAGTTCTTAAAACACAAGGATGAGTCTCATTCAGTGTTCTTTGAATTCTGTACTCAGATTCAATCTGAGAAGGAGTGCAAAATCATAAAGGTCAGAAGTGATCATGGTGGCGAATTTGAGAACAGATTCTTTGAGGATTCCTTCAAAGAAAATGGTATTGCCCATGATTTCTCTTGCCCTAGAACTCCACAGCAAAATGGAGTTGTAGAGCGAAAGAATAGGACTCTGCAAGAAATGGCCAGAACCATGATCAATGAGACCAATATGGCTAAGCACTTCTGGGCAGAAGCAATAAACACTGCATGTTATATTCAGAATAGAATCTCTATAAGACATATTCTAAATAAGACTCCTTATGAATTGTGGAAGAACAGAAAGCCCAACATTTCATATTTTCATCCTTTTGGATGTGTGTGTTTTATTCTGAATACTAAAGATCATCTTGGTAAGTTTGATTCTAAGGCACAAAAATGTTTTCTTCTTGGATATTCTGAACGCTCTAAAGGCTACAGAGTATACAATACTGAAACATTGGTTGTAGAAGAATCAATCAATATCAGGTTTGATGATAAGCTTGGTCTTGGAAAACCAAAACAGTTTGAGAATTTTGCAGATATAGATATTGACATATCAGAAGTTGTAGAACCAAGAAGCAAAGCTCCAGAAGCTGAACGTCTCAGAAGCAAAGGATCTGAAGATCAAGTTGCTGCATCTTTAGAGAATCTCAGGATTTCTGAAGAGCCAACAGTCAGAAGATTTCCCAGACTCACTTCAGCTCATTCAGAAGATGTGATTCTTGGAAAGAAAGATGATCCTATCAGAACTAGATCGTTTCTAAATAATGACAATCAGAAGCAGTGATCAGAATCAGAAGGTGTAAAGTCTATTCAGTGCAACACAGCTGTCATCAAGAGCATTCTGATGGTGAACACGTGTATGTACGGTTAGTAAAAGCGTGAGTTAATCTGATGGGACGCCGCCCTAGGTAACTGTGTTAAATCATTTCATTTACCACGATCTCTCATCTAACGTCACTCATCATTTAATGCAATTGATTTCATTTGATTTTGTAACTGTTCATTCTCATAACTTCATTGCATTCATTTTCAAATCCGTCTCTATAAGTACTTTTCAAATCATAACGTTTATCTTTTTCGCTCCCATTTTCTCTTTCTTCTTGCATGCATTTTTGCAATCTTTTCAGTCTCTTCTCAAACCCTAAGCGCAAACCCAAATCTTGTTCTTCAAATTTCTGTTCTGTTTCAATGGCCGCTTCATCATCTCTCAATGTTGGCTCATCTGTCTCTCTTCATCTTCAAGAAGAAGAAAATCAGCAAATCACTCCGGTTGTTGCCTGCTCTATTCCTAAGAAGGATATGGAAGTTATTTGTGAACTCATGGTAGATTTTGATAGCATCGAAGAACATGCATATCATCTTAAAGAAGATATCATTTTTCAAGGATGGACCTCATTGTTTGCTGAGTTCTGTGGACCGGTCTACCCAGATCTTGTTAAGGAATTTTGGGTACATGCAGTTGTTGCCCCTAAGTCCATTCTGTCTTTCGTCCATGGGAAGTTTGTGGTAGTTACTAAGAACATTCTGAGAGTGATGTTCGATCTAAGAAACCCTGAGGGTGCTTATGAAATTGATCAAAGGGCTGATTGGGATGAAGTGTTGTCTACCCTTTACACAGACGTTAAGATGACAAAGCATGTCAAGGACATGAAAGACCTCTACAAAATCTGGACCAAGATTCTTCTGGGGTGTTTCTATCACAGGAAAGGAACACATGCTGCAGATTTCGTCAACAATGAGCAGAAATACATTCTGTATTGCATTGCCACTAAGAAGAAGGTTGATGTTATCTACATAATCTTCAATCACATGTGGAATGCTGTGAGGGATTCCAGAAATGCCTTCAGAGTAAAAAATTGTACGATCATTCCCTTTGGAAGAATCATTACAAACCTTCTGGTTCACTCCAAGACTGTTGAGAACCTGGAAGCTGAAGGTACTATCAAAGACCTTGTCGTTACCACTGGAAGTTGCTTGAATGCTCTCACTTTGAGAAAGATAAAAGTTATTGATACTATCATCAAAACCCCTCAACCTCTTCCTGGAACAAGAAGCAGAAGAGATCCTATTCTTGCTAACTTTGAAACCTTCTTCAGAAGTGATGTGCCAGAAGTCAGAGCTAAATATCTGAAGTCACTCAAAGAAGATGAAGGAGTAAAAGATCAAGAGAAAGGTGCTCCTGCTAAAGGAGGTCGCAGGAAAACTTCTACTTCTAGGGCTGCTGCCTCAGAAGATGTTTCAGAAGCTGCTCCTTAAGCTGCTGAAAAGAAGGAAAGAAGGACCAAAAGAAAATTTGATCATCCTTCTGATAATCAGGTGAAGGTAGTTCAGAATGTAGCTGCTGCTACTGTTAAAGAGGTTGTTCCAAAAGAAGTTATTGCTGAAGTCGTTCAAGCTGTGTCAATTGAATTTGAAAAGAATAAGAAGAAGGCTGCTGATAAGAAGAAGAAGAAGAAGTCGATTAAAAATGTTGAAAATGTTAAAGCTGTTGAGAAGAAGAAGATCAGAAAAAGGAAGCTGATAATAAATGACTCCGATGAAGAAGAGGTTGTTCAAGAAACTGTGAATCAGCAAGCTAAAATCTCTCAAGGACCAACAACTCAAGCAGTTGAAGGTCAAAAGGTTGCTGTTAATGAGAAGGAAGCTCTGGAATCTTCCAGAAGGAGAGAAATCTCTCGTGGTAAAGCAAAGATTGTTGAAGAGCAGAAGAGTAAGAAGCAGAAGAAGCTTGAGGCCGTGTTCGAAGCTGTTCAGAAGGTATCCAAAGGTATACATCTCTCTGAACCTGATTCTGTTCCTGTTTTACGTTCAGAAGTTGCACCAATAGCTGTTGCCCAAACCCCTGAACCAGATAAAGCCCCATCAGAATCACCCATCAAAATCCACGTTCTTACACCTCCCACTTCTCCTGTAACCAAAATCCTTACTCCTCCTCCTTCACCCACTCTAGATGCTCCCATTCCTTCTCCTCCTCCCTCAACCAACCTTGCTTCTGACCAGGTCCTTGATAACCCTGTTCTTGATATACCACCCCTACAAACTCTCTTTCCACCTCACACAAATATATCCACTTCTCAACCTCCTCCCCATGCCAGCTATGAACCCATTCCTTCCACCTCTCAAAACAACCCATGTGTTTCTGATCTTCCAGACTCTGCATCACATGAGCAATTGCTCCGTGATTGCAACTACACTCCCAAGCCTCGTCCTGAAGCTGAAATGGTAGTGTTAGACTCTGAGAATGAAGCAGAATCATCTTTTAGGTTGGATAGAGAACCTCAACCCTATTCTATCCCTAACCCTGTCTCTCCAATAACCAAAATAAAATCCCGCCAGGAATACCCTATTGGTGTAATTTTTGAATTGGTAAAGAGGAATCTCAGAAGAGTCTTTGATACTCTCAGAATCGCTGGAAGTGCTGGCCTGAATGATGTTGCTATGCGAAAGTTCCGGAGAATCTTCCGAAGAAAAGCTGATGCTTGTTTTGAAGAACTTCAGGAAGTTTGTGTAGAAGCTGCTCCACGGCCTTGTGGTATTCTGTGAAGTTATGAAGACTTCTGGTTCGCTCGTCTCGGAGGGAGATATATCTTTGAGGAGAAGCTGTTCATTGATGAACTGGAAGAAGCAAGAATTGCTGCTGCAATGGAAGCTAACCCTTGCAGGGAGATTGTGGTCTGGAGATCTCAATATCCTGTTCTGCTCGGAGACTTCAGGACTCTTTTTGAATTTCTGAGGGAAAACCCTTCTGAGGAAGATCCAAGCTTGGTCATTCCAGAAGTTGTTGACCCACCAGAAGTTGAAGGTCCTTCTGCTCCTAGGAATCTTGCTGCCATTCTTCAGGCACTTGAGAATGGAGATTCTGAGGTACCTGCTGCAGAGTATGGAGATGCTTCTATGGAAGAAGCAGATGCTGAAGATCATGTTGCTGAAATCATTCCTGTTGAGGAACATCCTGCAAATGATCTGACTATGGAAGCTACGGATCCGCATGCCATCCCTCTGGAAAGAAGTTGTGAAGCTTCTTCTGATGAACCTTCTCGTCTTGCAAGGACTTTGGAAGTCATTCAGAAGAACCAGGATGAGCAGAGATCGATCAACGTTGAGTTTCGTGCTTTCATGGAGAGGCAGAATGAGAGCAACAATGAGATTCATGATATGCTGGCCAAGATCATGTCAAAGCTAGGGTCATATTAGATTGAGTCTTAGATTGTCTTTCTTTTGCTGTGCTGCATCTGTTTTCTCTTTGCATCTCCCCTTGCCCTTCCTCTTGTACTTCTGAACTTTTTCTCCGTGCTTAATGAAAATTATCCTTTTTCTTCTATGTGTTTGTCTTGTTTTTCATCTGAATCTTTTATGTTTTTGATGTTATGACAAAAAGGGGGAGAAAAATGTGATAAATGATCTGATTTATTTTATCAGTTGCTGGGAGAAAGGCTCCACATTTCTAACAGAACTTGCAAAGTTCTATGTCTTTGAATGTTGTTTTGCAGGAATTGAAGATCCTATTTAAAGCTCAACATGAGAAGCAAAGACATGGGGAAAAGCAATTTTATAGAGAATCAAGCTCATAGAAATTGAAGCAAGCTGAGTGCTTTAAAGCCTCAAGAATCAGAAGCAAGAAGGAAGAATGTTCTGATATTCTGATGATAGAATATACTTTCATTCTTATTCTTTACATGTTCTGATGCATGTTTTTAGTTACAAAATATGCTCTGAAACATTTTGTGTGTGTGCTCTAATACATATTATATGTTCTGAAACATATTCTATGTTCTGATTCATTCATGCTGACTTTTGTCGTTTAGTTTGTTCTGTAACATTTCAGGATGTAGAGATGCTCTGATGATGCTCTGGTACATTCAACAATGTTCTGATACAATCTAGCATGAAATGACTCAAGAAGAAATTCAAGCTCTGAAGCTGTCCAATGGAAGCAAGAATCAGAAGCTATGAATATTCTGAAGATCTAGGAAATTCAAGTTCTGAAGCTGTCCTATGGAAGTAAGAATCAGAAGCTGCGAATGTTCTGAAGATCAAAGCATATGTGAAAGTCTCTACTGAAATACTCAGGGAAGTCTTTTATTTATTAAAATTTCTCTAGTATTTATTTCAGGGGGAGATTATTTATCTCAGGGGGAGATTGTTAATCTCAGGGGGAGACATATTCACACATTGTCTATATGCTTATGCTATAGCTGTGTAATTGTCTTTAGCCGTCTGATTTTCTGATCGCAAATTCATATCATTTATGTATGTTTTTGTCATCATCAAAAAGGGGGAGATTGTTAGAACAAGATTTGTTCTGATCAATATTCTTAGTTTTGATGATAACAAGTATATGAATTTTGTATGAGATAATGTGGTACTCTAATACTATTCAATTTCTGTTTCAGGAATTATATAAAGAGTATGCACAAAATCAGCGCAAGAAGCACTGACTCAGAAGGTTCAGCATGCAACATCAGAACATGGTCTGGCAAGACATCAGAAGATGGTCAAGCAGAATCAGAACACGGGTCTATGGAAGCATCAGAAGAACTTGAGATCAGAAGCAGAAGCACTGAAGTTCTCATGGTATCACGCTCAGAAGCTCTTCAAGGTCAGAAGACAAGAAGATGCTCTGCACCAAGCTGTTTGACTCTGATGACATTCAAACGTTGTTTACACAAACATCAGATCAGAAGCAAGTACTAGACTGGCAGGCTACGCTGACTGACAAAAGGAACGTTAGAAGCTATTAAAGGCAATGTCAGTAGACACAACGGAAACAAGGCTCGAGGTAGTTGACAAAAGAGTGAAACATTAAATGCAATGCTGTATGGAATACGCAAAGCATTAAATGCTCCCAACGGTCATCTTCTCAAGTGCCTATAAATATGAAGTTTTGATGAGAAGCTTAACAACACTTGCGCACTATCCAGAAACGCTGTCAAATTCAAAAGCTCTCAAACTTCATCATCAAGCTCACTACATTGCTGTTGTAATATCTTAGTGAGATTTAAGCTTAAACTTAAGAGAAAATCACAGTTGTGATAATAGCTTTTTAAGAAGCATTGTAACTCTTAAAAGAATTTGTTTACATTAATTTGTAAGTTCTAGAGTGATCAGGTTGTTGATCAGTATACTCTAGCAAGTCTTAGAAGTTGTCTAAGCAGTTTATTCCTAGAGTGATCAGGTTGTGATCAGGATACTCTAGAAGACTTAGCAGTTGGCTAAGTGGAAAACCATTGTAATCAAGTGTGATTAGTGGATTAAATCCTCAGGTGAGGTAAATCACTCCAAGGGGGTGGACTGGAGTAGTTTAGTTAACAACGAACCAGGATAAAAATCATTGTGCAAATTGTTTTTATCTTACAAGTTTTAAAGCTACACTTATTCAAACCCCCCCTTTCTAAGTGTTTTTCTATCCTTCAAAAGGTTTACGAGAATTTGTTTGGAGATTGATCTAATCTTGCCGATTGTCGAGAAGGTTAATGTTAATGGCACTGGTACAACGTTAAGTATGAAGGTCTTCACACTATTTACTCTACTAGTGGTTGTTATGGACATCACACTCGTAATTACAAGAAAACATCAGATAATTTGACACAACCATCAATTCCTACGGTGGCGCAACCAAGAGGTCCGCTGGAAAACGATGTTGTCCATGAGCAAAGACTAACGAGATTACATCAGAAAATGGGCGAGGATACCGCCAAAATTGTAGCAAAAGATTCTAGAGAAATAAATGCAATTCATGATGATTGGTTGGTGGTACAGAGGAAAAAATGCAACAAAAGAGTTAGTTTTGGTCAAGGGAAATCTTTATCTAATAACGCCCATAGTGATACGAGAAGTTCTATAATTAAGAGGATTGATGTTTTTTTAAAAGGACTAGGCGCTGGCAGCAAAATTGTTGGACCCAGTCATAAAATGCATGTCCTATCTTTAACTTACTAATGGAACATGGAATAGTGATTTTCTTTGGATCTTTGAGCTTTGGTGGAAGCTTCCTTTGGATGACTGCATTGCATTCTTCTTTGAACGTTATATTTTCATCATATATTGGCTTCCTCGTTCCGGTTAATAGATCTTTCACAAATTTTGCATAAACATGCATTTTCTCTAAAACTTCACCATAAGGAACATTGACTTTATGCTTGGTGGCATTCTCCACGAACTTCTGGAACCAACCATATTCCTTTTCTTTATTCGACATTTTTTCAAGATAGGATAATGTGGTTTCACATAATAAGGGAGTTCGAGATTTAGTTCGTTGAGAATTTGCTTCTCAGTTCTTCTCAAAGGCAATTTTCTATCAATTAGCTTGCCAAATGTGTTTCCTCTTCTAGTGTCTTCCTATTTTTCCTAACTTTTCTCTCCCTTAATTATCTTCCAGTTTCTTCCTATTTTTTCTCACTTTGCTCTTCAATAATCTAAAATAGATCCACGTCGACAATTTTTCGTATCAATTGTTGAACCCACGCAGCAAAAGAATGACCAGAAGGCTCATTGCCTGAAGTAGTTGATGAGCTTGAAGATTTTTCAACTGAAATAATTCGATTGCTCATAAACATATTCAGAGCCTCGAATGAGAGGAGTGTTAGAAGCGTTAGATGAAGAATCCCGAATTGGAAATAAACACTAGTCGCTGAGACCGAGAGTGGATGCTCATTGGCTATTGGCGAATTTGTTAGAATAGGAGACACTTGTGGTTATTCTTTTTTGACAACAAAAAATTTATTTTCTATTTGTGTTGGGTCCTCTTGGGTTCGATCATCATTTTGGTATTCTTTTGTTTGATCAATATATTCTGGTTCTTCTAGTATTTAGGTGCCTTCATTAAGAATAGTTGATTGTTGTCTAGGTACTGGATTTTCTGGATTAATTGAATGTTGTTCAGGATCTCGAGTTCCTGGAGGAGATTGGTGTTCAAAATTTTGGTTCTTTGGGGTAGATTATTGTGAAATATTTTGATCTTCGACCACTTCTTTCAGTTGTTCGACTGGTTTACTAGCAATTGGTTGTGGTGATGGAGGATCGCCAATGGTTGGTTATGGCGATGGATTTTTAACAGAAAGAGAAATTTTCTATAAAGAATAGATAAGTCAAATGATATAATATAATTGTGAGATATAAGTTGAAGAGGAGATATAAATGAAACTTAAAGTATCATGGATGTCCTGAAGTCAAGACTAGAGCTTACACTCTTTGAATTTTCTTTAAGAATGGATTGCTTTAGGCATTTTATTGTCATGCGGGTGAACTGAGGTTCTCATTTTTCTTATTCTTCGTCCTCATCATCAATAGTGACAGCAAGTTCCTTCCTTGATTTCTTTGGTGAACTAGCCTTAGAAGCTTGGATTTTTAACTTCTTTTTCTTGGCCTGTTGAAGTTCTGAAACCTCAACAGAGACCTTTTTCTTTTTAGCATCTCTAAAATCAGAGGCTGCCAGTTTTTTTAGCAAGGTATTAATTATGATATTTTGGGGGTATGGTTCGAGTAGAAACCTCACTCTCATCACTTTCATCCATGGACTCGATTTCTTTAGTTTCTTCCTGAATTTTTTATTCAGACTAAAGCATTTGTAATTGTTCGTATAATAAACAATGAATATGAATAAATAGAAGAGAGTCAGAGAGTAGTTTGTTGATGACGGGCTATCAGTGCACGCCATTTAGTAAGAAAAATCACAACATGAGTTATTTTGTTACTTCGAAAGTTCCTGAATCACAACATGAGTTCCATGGATCAGCAGACGCACTTTATGGGAGGATTGACAACAAATACCCGAAATCTAATTGATGCCTCAGCTGGAGGTACATTAAGAGAAAAGACTGATGAAGAGGTTAAGACACTAATTGAAAATATGTGTCACAATAAATACCGCTCAAGTGAGCGAGCTGTGAAAGGAAAATATGGGTTAACTGTTGATACACAAACTGCATTACCAACCCAAATTGAAAGCTCTCACCAAACAGTTGGTTGCTTCTCAGTTGACTCATGCTAATGTGACCTTGTTCTAAACTCTGAAATGTGATTTATGTGGAGGTTAGCATGCAAATGGTAATTGTGTTCCAAATGTGGAGAGTGCAAAAGTTTAGTAAGAAAACTTCCAAAGAAATAATCCACACTCTAATACATATATCCCAGGATGGGAAGATCACCCCAATTTAAAATGAAGCAAAAATAGCCAGACCTTGAATCCTACTCGAAGTGCACCTCAAGAAGCTCAAACACCTCAACAAAATTCGTCCGTATTGAAGGAAACTCTAAAAGGATTCTGTGGACCTCCGATTTTTTTTTAATACCGGGCCATACCTCTGATCTGTAGAGATACGTGAACTGACTCTTTTTTGTCGCTTAATGCTTTCGCATTTTTTTGAAAATTCACAGAGTCGCCACCGACCTTTTATTTTATCCAATTAAGGAAAGGTTTATAAAAGAAACAGAAAAAAGACCTTTAAGAAATTCTGGGTAAGGGGGTAGGTTATACAAAGGGAAGGTGTTAGCACCCTTTGTATCCATGGTTATCCATGGGCTCTTAAGTTTGCTTAGCTCACTTGTTTTTCGATCACTTTTCAATTGCTCTGAAATTGCTCATATGTGGTTTCAAATACCTTTGTAATTTGAATTTTGTAATGATCCGTGTGTGGATGTATACAAAATGCTTGTTTATCTTTCGAAAGATGTTTTGGAAAAAACGTTAACTTTGTAATAACCCGTGTTTGGATGTATACAAAGTATTGTCTTTTTTTGAAAGTTTTGAAAAATCAACAGTGTATGAGAATTTTGTTTGTTTTGATTTGAGCAAGCAAACTAGGAGGTCTACCCTGAGTTGTAAGGTCTTTATCCTATTTCCTTTAAAAATCTATCCTTTCACCGGATATAAAAGCAAGGTTCGATTTTGTACTCGAAATAGTAGAATTTGGACTTTGGATTTTGAAAAGAATGAGAAAGGGGTTACCTGAAGAGGTGCAAGTGTGATTGTGTTTGGATTCAGATATTTTATCTTTGAAGTTAGTGATCTAACGGTTCAATTTTATCTTTGACATACACGCAGTTTATATTTGCTGGAAATTAAAGTGCGGAAATGTAAAGTGCGGAAAGTAAATCTACGCTATTACATCGATTATGCAGGAAATGTAAACTAGCCTATTTACATGAATTTGACATCCTATACATTTATCTAGGAATTTAAATTGCAAGAAAAATAAAAGGCATGTTTTTGGAATTTTTATGATTGGTTTTAATTATAATTAATGCATAATTAATTAAATTAAAATGAAGAAAAAAGGTGAAAATAGATTTAAACCTAGAAATTAAGTTTAAAATATGTACAAAAATATGTGCCAATTAATTTTAAAACAAAACTAATTTTTTGGAATTTTTGAAATTGATTTGAAATTGATTTAAGTTAATTAAAACATAATTATACAAATAATTATACAAATAATTAAGACTTAAAGATAAAATTATTCAAAATATGTACAAAATTAGTTTATAATATATAAACAATATTTAACATAAAGAACAATTTTTTTTATGATTTTTTGATTGGTTAGAATAATTAAAAAGCAAATATACAAACATATACTAATTAATTATGCAAAATATTGGAATTATGAAGAAAAATAAAATATTTTTATTTCAGAAAATAATATATTATTTTAGAAGTCTAAAAATATTTTTGTGTATTTTTTTGGATTTTTAAAACTATTTTTAATTAATTTTGTAAAGAAATTAAAATAGAAATAAAATTTAAAAGGATACGATCAGGTGTGGTGGATAAGTGTGGTCTATGGTGTGGTTGCATGATCTGGTGCGTTTGATGGAGTGACTGGATTGATCGTGTGGTCACTGAAACGAGGCACATGGCAAAAGCGTGGATAGCGTAGCACAGGATCCAAAGAATTTGAAAAAGCTGGCGCGCGCGTTCTGACCAACCAGAGCTTGCCACGCTTCATCTTCTTCATTTGAAATTTCTGCAACCGTAGGTAAAGCCTTTACCCACAGTTTTTTTCCGTCACTAAAGCTCCTGCAAATTGAAAATCACAAGATATGCAATATAAATACCATATGAGACCATGGATCGATTGTAAATGATCCACTGAACACAACCATGGCCTTATTTTCTTTTGATTTTGCCTTAAAAGAAAAACCCCGTTTCGAGGTCATAAAACCCTAAAATGGCATATGTCTCAATCGTCCATGAAAACCTAATTCCAGCTCCAGAATCGACCAGAGCATCAAACCAAACACAAATATGCAATTACATCTTGTTATACATGCATGTATGATTATATTTTGGTGGGTTTCGATTTGAACAAACCGTGGGTTCTAGGCGTGTGTTCTTGAGGTTTCAATGCTTGCAATTGATCTGGACAGGTTCAGTGAAGTTCAAGGAACGTGTTTGAATACTTAGTTTATGTTAAAACAAGCTGGAATTTAAAATTCGAATTTTAAATTTCCTTCAAAATTTCAACTTGATACAAGTGTGTTTACAAGCATAGAATGGTTCTTAATTCGTGTCTCCATTGTTACTGAAGTGCTATAGCTCTTATATAGACATTGTAGTGCTTAAAAACTAAGCCAAAAGCATTAAGTGCTTTTGTTGAATTCTTGACTTTTTCAACACTTATGGCTTTGCATTCAAGCTACCATGGCTTGACTTTCAACTCTCCTTCTGCTGTACTTTGGCTTGGGGCAGAGTTTAATTGATTCCCTTGATGAGTCATGCTTAGAAATTAAGCCATCCATTATCCTTCCATTTTTACTTTTTATTTAATCTTAAAATAAGATAAAATCAAGCAAAAAATGAATAAAAATGGTGTGGGATTAGTCTTGGTCGTGGGAGGCCCATAGTAACATGGAAATGATGTTTGAATGCTGAAAACTTGGCCCCTTTTGGAAAAAATGCAATTTTGAACAATGTTGGTTTCATGTATTTTTCCAAAATTTAGCCAACTTCAACAAGGTGTAAATCCTTCAATTTTTGTCATATGAAGGAGATCTTGCACTTTTTGGAAACCTCAAAGAGTCCTCTAACCAATGCCTTTGGTCTCATGTCAAAATGATTTTTGAAGCTCCTTGTGTGTCCTTTTGAAAAAAGTGTCTTTTTGTTGACTTTGAAAATGACCTGTAATGTCTTTGATCATATTTTTCAAATGGTGAATCCAATGACCATGGGATCAATGGAATTTGAAAGATAATTGAATTTCCTTCCCAATGAGCTTTGGTTTGAATTTTTTGGATGAAGGATGAGAGAGTTATGATCAGTCAAAGTTGAGTTGACTTTTCAGGCAAAAACCCTAATTTTGAATCTTAGGGTTTTGTTGATTTTTGATCTTTCCTTGATGAATTATGATCATCCAATGATCAAATGATGAATCCTTTGACAAAATATGGACTTTGACAAAAAATTTCATTTTTTGACTGTCTGTTGACTTTTTGGTCAAACGGGTCGTCTGTTGACTGTTTGAGCTGCTGACGGTGCGTCTGAGTGAATTGAAGTTTGAAAATTTGTATAATGGTACTTTGAGATATATGGATGTGTATGAAATCCATTTGAGCTCTCAAAAACTTGTTGCTCCTGTAAAAACAAGAAAAACCCTGATTAGGGATTGTTTATGTAGGAGACAGTTAAGCGTACCTGATTTTTGTGCAGTGTTGAGTTTCTGCTAATCGCGTGATATTCAGAAGACTTCTAGCACAAAAGATCTTGGAATTTTGAATTATGAAAGATTGATTTGATTGATGGTACAAAACACTGAGAATTGTACTGCCAGCAGTTTGGCTGTCAACTGACTGTTCAGGTATTGATGTAGCAGTTAGAGTGAAAAATCAACAGTCAAAGTTAATTTTCTTTTTTGTTGTCTTTGTTTTTGTTTTATGTGAAAAATGAAAGTTTATTTACATGACTTGTTAAAAAACATAGACATAATAAATAACTAATATACTGTTACCAGTACAGTCTGAGTTTCCTGATTCTGCGCCTGCAAAAAGATTTAACTCTGTACCAATTGTGTCAGTACTATTTATCTGTAAATAAATAAATAGCATGTGTGAAGTAATAAACAGTATTTGGTGTTTGCGTAAGAATAAATTCAACTGCAAGCCAAATTACTGTATAAGAAAAATTCTAAAAACTAAGTATTTCATATGTCAGGATATTTGTTGAAATAAAAATCCATGATTATATGAGACCCTTAATTTTCAGATTGGAGTTTTCTTGAAAAATATGTGGGCAAATTTTGGGGTATAACAGTTGCCCCTATTCAATCTTCTTAAACCTGAAGAGTTTGTCTGAAATCTGAAGGTAGAAGATGATTGAATATTTAGATGCCCTGAAAATTTGCACTTACCTTGATCAGAAGAGATGTTGGAAGTTGCATTTGAATGTCGTCTGCGAAATGTTGTTGGCAGATTGAAACATTACCCGAGATGGGCTTTCAGATGCCTCCTGGTAAATGGGTTGAGGGTTTGTTCATCAGAATGAATCCATTGATTATATCTTGATGAAGGATTTGAAAGTCTTTGTGTTGACTGTTTCGGAACCGTCCAAGGTTACCGCTTTAAGTCTTGGAAGATAATCGTTATGGAACTTGTCCAAAATTTTTCCGATTTAGATTTTGGAAGTTGATCATTGTGGAACCGTCTGAGGTATCGCTTTAGATCTGCAATGTTAGATCGTTCTGGAACCGTCTGAGGTATCGCTTTAGATCTGCAATGTTAGATCGTTCTGGAACCGTCTGAGGTATCGCTTTAGATCTGTGATGCTAGATCGTTTTGGAACCGTCTGAGGTATCGCTTTAGATCTGCAACGCTAGATCGTTTTGGAACCGTCTGAGGTATTGACTTTGATCTGTGATGCTAGTTTTTGAGTTGGTAAGTGATCAGAATGAATCTTCGGCTTGATTATATCTGAGAGAACCGTTCATGGAATTCAGGTGAACACTGCATGTGATTGAGAACATCTTTGTTGAAGATATCCGTCTACCTGAAAAATCAAGTTAGTGATATGCAATGTTTATGATGCATGTAAATGTGAGATATTTCCGGAGAAACATGTATGTGATGTTGTGCATGAATATGCGCATGAATATGATGTATGAATGTATGATGCATGAATGTATGAATGCATGAATGTATGTGAATGTGTAATGTATGAATGTGATGCGTGTGTAATGTATGAATGTATGAATGTCAAGCTTCTAGTTGGAAAAATAAATTCCCACTAGTCAGCTGGACATGAATGTATTGCGATCGTTGATGATCTTTTGTCTTGTTTGAGTACCCTTGGCTGGGGAAATTCTTTGAGAACCCGAGTATCCCGTTGAAGGATCTTTGACTACTGTTTGGGGAATCGAAGGTAACTGGAAGTTCTGATGCCCTTTCAAATGGGAATGAGGAAGATGCATAATCCTCCGATGCACTATCTGACCAAGTCCGGGTGTGGGGATCACACCTTCTGAAGATAGTAATCTGGAACAACCCTGCTGGGGAATAAGACTTCTTTTAAAGAGAAAATCTTTTTGAGGAATTTGCTGAGAAATGCGCTTCCCTTGGGGATTTTCTTCTGATGGAATGATGTCCAACTGGCTGGGACATTTCCTGAATGCTATTCCTGTTTTTCCTGGTAAACATCAATCATATTCAAATGCAATATGTTCATTCAAAATTATCATTGGGATGCTTACGTATTTAAAACAGAAAAAATGAAAATAGTGATTTTTGAAAGAGCTGCATTGAAAAGAGCCATGATAGGCGGGTTAGCACAGGGAGACAACAATCCTAGAAGTAGGAAACTGTCAGAAAGTTTTGAAAAATATTTATGAAGATAAATAGCTATGTGAAAATGATCCAGTCAAGTTTCAACTCTGCTATTGCCAATCTGTCTTCGAGCATCTCATCCCTCACTTGTTGGAAGAAAGTGATTAGACTGATCGGTGTCTTTGAGGTGTTGAATCTTGATGGTAAGTAGGCAGCTGAACGGAACACAGTTGTATGCTTCATTCCCTAACTTTTGCCTAGGCTGCCCTTTCAGGTTTTCAGCCTACCGGGATAGTATTTGTTTAGTCTCTAATTTTTGCCTGGACCGCCCTTTCGGGTTTTCAATCCACCGAGACGCTCATTTTTTGCCTAAGTTGCCCTTTCAGGTTTTCAACTTAGCGAGCTGTTTTTTTTTTTTTTTTTTTAAGAGAAGTATTTTTTTTACTATGTCAGCATTCACAGGGTGTGGGAAATCCTCGCCATCCATGGTGGTAAGCAACATGGCGCCGCCGGAGAATATTTTCTTGATTATGAATGGTCCCTCGTAGGTGGGAGTCCATTTGCCTCTGGGATCACCTTGTGGTAAGATGATGCGTTTGACAACCAAGCCACCAGTTTGGTATGCTTGACTTTTGACTTTTTTGTTGAAGGCTTTGACCATACGCTTTTGGTATAGCTGACCATGACAAATAGCTGCGAGCCTTTTCTCATCAATCAAGTTTATCTGGTCCAACCGTGTTTGAATCCAATCGTCTTCGTCTAGATTGGCTTCTTTCATAATCCTTAGGGAAGGAATCTGAATTTCAATTGGAAGAACTCTCTCCATACCATAGACTAAGGAGAATGGAGTTGCCCCTGTCGAAGTACGCGCAGATGTGCGATAACCATGAAGAGCAAAAGGTAACATCTCATGCCAGTCTTTGTAGGTTACTGTCATTTTTTGTATGATTTTCTTGATGTTCTTGTTGGCAGCTTCCACCGCGCCGTTCATCTTTGGTCGATATGGAGAGGAATTATGATGCTTGATTTTGAACTGTGTGCAAAGTTCAGTAATCATTCTGTTGTTTAGATTTGTGCCATTGTCCGTGATAATCCGTTCAGGGATGCCGTACCGACAAATGAGATTGTATTTGATGAACCGGGCCACCACATTTTTGGTGACAGAAGCAAATGAAGCTGCTTCTACCCACTTTGTGAAGTAGTCAATAGCGACCAGGATAAAGCGATGTCCGTTGGAGGCAGTAGGTTTGATTTCTCCAATCATATCAATACCCCACATTGCAAAAGGCCAAGGAGCCGTCAGGACGCTTAATGGAACTGGAGGTACATGTACTTTGTCAGCATATATCTGGCATTTGTGACATGTTCAGGAGTGATGATGGCAGTCTGTTTCCATGGTAGACCAGTAATAACCTGCTCTAAGGATCTTTTTAGCCATTGTATGTCCACTGGAATGAGTACCGAAGGCACCATTGTGTATTTCTTCCATGATCTGTTCTGCTTCCTTCTTGTTTACACAGCGAAGTAAAGTCGAGTCATGGTTGCGTTTGTATAGGGTTCCATTGCTTAGAAAGAATTTGGCAGCAAATCTCCTTAGAAACTTTCTGTCATTAATGGATGCCCCTTCAGGGTACTCCTGAGCTTCGAGATATCTTTTTACCTCATGGAACCATGGTTTTTCCTCGGTTCCTTCGGTATTGATCTCATTGCAATAGGATGGTTCATCTTGCCTGTAGATGGTGATCATAGGCGCCTCGTTGTCCCACCTGACTTTGAACATGGATGACATGGTAGCTAAAGCATCAGCTAGTTGATTTTCCTCGCGTGGGATGTGTTCGAAAGTGATTTCTTCGAAGTAAAGAATCAAACTCAGCACATAAGCTTTGTAAGGAATTAGATTTGGGTGCTTTGTGTCCCATTCCCCTTTGACTTGGTAGATTACCAAGGCCGAGTCTCCGTAGACTTCCAAGAATTTGATTCTTAGATCGATTGCAGCTTTGAGACCCAGAATACATGCTTCGTATTCGGCTATGTTGTTAGTGCAATTGAAGCATAACCTGGCAGTGAATGGTGTATAACCTCCTGTGGGGGAAATGATCACAACTCCGATGCCATTGCCAAGTGCATTAGAAGCTCCGTCAAAAACCATAGTCCACCGGGATTCTGGCCCGGATCCTTCTTCTGGTCCTGGTTGTTTGTAGTCATTGACTAGCATAATGTCTTCGTCTGGGAAGTCAAAGTTCAATGCTTGATAATCATCTACTGCTTGATGAGCCAGATGATCAGCTACCACACTTCCTTTGATTGCTTTTTGTGAAGTGTATTGAATGTCATATTCTGTCAAGATCATTTGCCATCTCGCTATTCTTCCGGAGAGAGCAGGTTTTTCGAACACGTATTTGATGGGATCCATCTTGGAGATTAGGAAAGTGGTGTGATTTAGCATGTACTGTCTTAGTCGGCGAGCTTCCCAAGCTAAGGCACAACAAGTTTTTTCGAGTAGTGAGTATCTTGTTTCACAATCGGTAAACTTTTTGCTAAGATAGTAGATTGCGTGCTCCTTTCGGCCGGATTCGTCATGTTGTCCTAGTACACACCCCATTGAGTCTTCTAACACAGTTAGGTACATTATCAGAGGTCTGCCTTCCACAGGTGGCAACAAGATTGGAGGTTTTTGGAGATATTCTTTGATTTTGTCAAAGGCTAACTGGCATTTGTCATTCCACCTTTCCACTTGATCTTTCTTCAACAGTTTGAAGATCGGCACACAAGTAGTAGTCATGTGGGCAATAAATCGGGCGATGTAATTCAGACGTCCCAAGAATCCTCTGACTTGTTTCTCGGTACGAGGTATAGGCATTTCTTGAATGGCTTTAACCTTGGCGGGATCAACCTCAATACCTTTGCTGCTGACGATGAAACCTAAGAGTTTGCCGGATCTTACTCCAAAGGTACACTTATTTGGGTTCAGTCGTAACTTGTATTTCTTGAGTCTGTCAAACAACTTGTGTAAATGACCCAAATGTTCTTCCTCGGTGTTGGATTTTGCAATCATGTCATCGACATACACCTCTATTTCTTGATGAATCATATCATGAAATAGCGCTACCATTGCACGTTGATAGGTGGCTCCGGCGTTTTTCAGACCAAAGGGCATTACTTTGTAACAAAAGGTTCCCCAAGGTGTTGTGAAGGTTGTTTTTTCCATGTCTTTGGGTGCCATCTTGATTTGATTGTACCCTGAGAATCCGTCCATAAAGGAGAATACCTTGCATTGTGCGGTATTGTCAACCAGTACATCGATGTGTGGTAAAGGGAAATCATCTTTGGGGCTTGCCCGATTCAGATCTCTGTAGTCTACGCACATTCTGACTTTCCCATCTTTTTTAGGTACAGGGACGATGTTAGCTATCCAAGGAGGATAACTTACAACTTTTAGGAATCCGGCATTGAATTATTTTTCAACCTCGTCTTTGATCTTTTTTGACATATCAGGCCTACTCCTTCGTAGTTTCTGTTTGACCGGAATGCTACCTTCTTTGATTGGTAGGCGATGAACTACGATGTTCGTGTCAAGGCCTGGCATATCCTCATAGGACCAGGCGAATATCTCGACGTAGTCTCGCAGCATTTGAATCAGTCTTTGCTTGACGCTGTGTTCTAAATCAGCCCCTATTTTGACTTCTTTCATTTCTTCGTTGCTGCCCAAGCTGATGACCTCAATTGGCTCCTCATGAGGCTGTATGGCCTTGTCTTCTTGTTCTAGCAGCCTTGCAAGTTCTCTTGGCACTTCACAATCTTCCTCACTTTCGTCCTCAGTTTGGTAGATCGGATTTTCAAAGTCATGACGGGCAATAGCAGAATCGTTGTTGACTGGATCCAGAGTGTATGTGAATCTGCATGTTAATTATGTGAGTATGTGTGAAGAAAAAACATAGCTATTTGAAAGCGAAGAAAGAAGGAAAAAGGATCACAAAATTTAAATATGCAAGCGTCCCATGATTTTATTGAATGCACATGATCATGATATGATAAGCCCTCGTAGAAGGACCAGTGTGCTAAGGCACACGGCTTTCAAGCTCATGGTTCGATTGTTCAGGAACCATTTTTATCTTTGCACAATATACACAAAGAAAACAGGAAATGGCATTTACTCCTGGTCAAAGGAGATCACATCCTCAGCCTTCCAGTTGTTCAATCCACTGTTGTGAGCAGGGGATACCCAGCTGTTCCAGTTGCAGTTGTCTTTTTCATCTTCCACAGCATTGATTTCATTAGTGGGAAAATGAGCCGGTGATCCTTCGGGATAAGTGATATACTCTGCTGGATACGAGAGCCCAGGCTGAGATATCTCTGTCGGCTGAGCGAGATGCTCGATAAGGCCGTCCCATGAAGTCGGGATGATGTTTTGAATAGAGACTTGTGCATCTTGGTGAGGAGTGTATGCTGACAGAAAGCAACCCTCGTTATTTGGTATTTCCCTGGCTTTTTCGAGAGCGAAGTTGTCATCATAATGTTCATCCCATCCAGTTGGGACAATGTCTCTCATAGCAATTTGTGAGCTCGGAGGAGCGGAATATTTCACCATATAGTCATATTTGCCGCTGGGTTCTCCTAGCGTGTCCCATACTTCTTTGGGTGGATTTTGATATTGCTCAGTGACGGGACTTGTGAAACTTTCGTTATTTCCAATTTGATTACCCCATCCAGTCGGGGTAAGGTCCTCCATAGCAATATAAGAACTCTGAGGTGTGGCATACTGATAATTATATCCGCCGTTTGGTTCTTGAACAACATCCCACATTCCCATGGAAATGGGTGGAATCTCATCTGGATATGGCTGAATGATATGGTTTATGAACACTCCTTCATCTTCAATAGCGTTTACTTCTTGGCTGACGAAGTGTGACATCAATCCTTCAGAACGAGGACTTTGATCATTCTTTTGATTTTTGCTATCATAGCCCAGGCCTAGCTTGTCAGATTTGTAGGGTATATCGGGAAGCTGTCCCCATACTGCGCAATCACCCTGTTCAATCATGGCTTTGGCATCTTTGAGAGAAGCCATAGTTGTAGTTGGAGTAGCAGGAATATGCTTGGTGGTAGAGACATCTGGAGAGACCACCTCAAATGATTGGCATGGAGTTTCGATGAATTCGTCCTCCAACTCAACATATTTGGAATTGCTTAGGTGACTAACCACATATTCCTCTTCGCCATAGACCGTGACAATCTTTCCTTTTACTGGATATTTTAACTTCTGATGCAGGGTAGAAGTTACAGCGTTTGCCCCATGTATCCAAGGGCGTCCAAGTAAACAGGAGTAGGCTGGGTGAATTTCCATTACGTAAAAGATAGAATCGAAGATTTGAGAACCCACTCTGATTGGGAGATTCACTTTTCCGTATACCGTTCTGGTTGACCCGTCAAAGGCTCTTACCACAACATCACTTGGCTGTAACACAATTCCTTCGAAGTCAAGCTTTTCTAGTACTGTTTTTGGTAACACGTTCAGAGAAGAACCGTTATATACTAGCACATGAGATAGAGTAGTGCCATTACATTCAATGGAGATATGTAAGGCTTTGTTGTGATTTTTTCCAGCAGGGGTTAGATCCATATCAGAGAAACCGAGACCATTGCTCACGGTTAGATTGGCAACACAATTCTCAAATTGGTCGACTGAGATCTCTTGAGGCACATGCGCAGCTTTTAGGAACTTCATCAGAGCTTTGGCATGAGCTTCTGAATATTTTAGCAGAGATAGCATTGAGATTTTTGAAGCAGTGTGCCCCAGTTGCTCAACAATATTGTAATCACTCTTGCAGATGATTTTCAATATTTCCTCCATTTCTTGCTTTGATGGATCCTCAGCAGTGATCTCCACCGGGGTTTGAACTTGTTCAACTTGTGGCTCTTTGCCTCGAGCGTTGACATTTTGATTAGGAACTGGGACTCGGACTGGACCAGCAGCAACATTTGGAGAAATTTCTGGTGAAAAGATTCTTCCACTTCTCGTGATCTTGCTGGTACCCACAATATTACCCACAGTTGGAGTAGTTAACTTTGCGGTCTCTTCAGTCGAGGTACTCTGCTTAACTCCATGAATGTAAACATTAGTGTCATATCCCCATGGGACAGCTTTGTCTGAGGAGTATGGAAATGGAGTTGGACTAGCAATGACTACTGATGCCACTTTGAGTGTAGCAGAAATTTTGAATGGAGCTTTGGCAGAGATTTTGAAGGGTAAGCTGGAGATCACTGAGGCATCCTCTATTCTCATCCTGTTTGTAAAGACTTCGCACAGCACGTCCATAGAAGGGAGCCTCTCAAACATAATGATACGGCGATCCATCCATTTTTGAATTCCCATCCTCAGATTTTCACAACCATTGGGCAGGCAGGAGCAGTAAAAGCAGTCGGGGTCACACCCTGGAAAGTAACCAGCTCGGATTAGCTTTCCTTTGACTTCGCAGAGTGGAGTTGATAATTCGTTCACATCATAGATGTAAACAGTGTCCAGGATAGCGTTGACAGTTTTGTCATGCTTTGGCATAGGTGCTGTGATGACATTTGGAGTTTCTGGAGGATCGAACTCAATTTCACCAGCATCTATCATATCTTGTATTTTATTTTTCAGGGCCCAGCAGTGATCTGCGTCATGTCCTGGACAGTTTGAGTGATAGGCACATGTCGCATCAGGGCGATAATTCGGAGAGGAAGTGTTGACATTCTTTGGAGGACCTCTTAAGGTGATCAGATCTGCTTTTAGCAAGTGCTGCAATGCCTGAGAAATTGGCATGTTGATTTTGGTAAAATTTCTTCTTGGTGCATCTGGTCGATGCGTATATTTTGGCTGTTGATCTTTTTGAGGTGCAGATGTGGAGATCAGAACTGCCCCTACAGATTGATGCTGCTCACTTTTGCGACTTTTCTGAATTTGTGTTGCATTGACCTCATTTCTCCCGCTGATGGGCCTTTTTGTGGTACCAGAGGTGGAACCTATTTGAATTTTTCCATTTCGAATGCCACTTTCGACACGTTCTCCGGTCAGTATCAGGTCAGTGAAACCTGATGATGAGCTTCCCAGCAAATGGCTATAGAAAGGGCCAGTTAAAGTGCCCATGAACATGTCAACTAGTTCGCGATCAGATAAGGGTGGTTGAACCCTTCCAGCCATATCTCTCCATTTTTGTGCATATCCTTTGAAACTTTCTTTTGGTCCCATAGACATGCCCCTTAGTTGAGTACGGGTTGGCGCAAGATCAGCATTGTATTGGTACTGTTTGTAAAAAGCAGCAGCTAATTCTTCCCAAGTATGAACCTTGGTATTTTCCAGCTGATAGTACCATTCGAGTTGTGTACCCGACAGACTTTCTTGGAAGAAGTGAATCCACAATTTGTTATCTGTTGTATGAGGTTGTATCTTCCTCACATAGGATCTCAGATGTAGTTTCGGGCAAGAAACTCCATCATATTTTGCAAAGACAGGAACTTTGAATTTTGGAGGGATAACAACATCCGAGATGAGCCCTAGATCATTGAAATCTAGGCCAGGTATTTTTTGTATCTCCATAGCTTTCATACGATCTTCCAGCTGTTGGTATTTTTCATCATCCGGTTCGTCTCCAGAATGATCATTTTCTTCATTTGAAGAGAGAGAGGGCTTAGCAGAACCCTGGTTGCTTTGATTGTCTTCTGGTTCATCATCACCGACTGTTTCGGGGATCGGTGGCTTTGTGAACTTTTTGACTGGGATTTTGATCTTTCTTCTCAGGTGACTCACACCTACAGATCCTTTGGGCTTCTTTTTCTTCTTGATTATCAGGGCTTTCAGTTCTTGTTGCCCTTTTGCCAGTTCCAGAATTGCCACTTGAACTTGGGCATTCTGTGCTTCGAGATTCTTGATACTTGCCTCGGATTCCATCTCTTCTGACTGAAATAAACAGCGAGGAGATGAGAAATCCGTCATGAGAACCTGTTATGAAATGTGTATGACTGGATGCCATGTGTATGCAATGTATGTGTGGTGGTCGTTTTCTTTACCTCCCCGTTTCACTTGGGAGGACGGCACGCTAAACCCTTCCCGCGAAATTTGGAAGGAGAATGCGCCCGTGGTGGGATGAATTTTATTTCAGTTCTTCCTACGATATCACACGAACTTTCTTATTTGTCCTACGAGTAGGAAAGGGGAAAAAAGATCTCAACTAAACCCTAGGAGTTTGCTAAGTGTGGGGATTTACACCTAGACTAGAAATTCTGGAGTCCGGGAGGTCGGTTATACATAGGGAAGTGTTTAAACACCCTACATATCTGTAGTACTCTACAGGAACCTTATCTGTGTCATTGTGTTTGTGTTTATTGCTAATGATTGGGAAAATTTCTCCTTTGTATTAGGAGAGAGAATTGAATTGATTTTAAAAGACAGACAGACAGACAAACTGACTATTTTTGGTATTTTATTAGCTCGCTGAGATTCCTTGTGAACCTCATGCCTACATATCCCTAGTGGAAGTCAGAGCTTAATGTAGTTCGGGGAACTAACTAGGGAAATTAAATACTTTTGGTGCCTTGCTTGAAGCTCAAGGTTGAAGCTTGGAATTAAATCTCTGTTTACAGTAAAGAGACATGAAATTATCTCTACAGAGAGGTATTTGTACTATTCTACCACAAACATTTAAAGGAGTGACAGAATAACTGAATTCATTTCATTCAAGAGGGGGACCTTACTTGTGTATGTGCAAGTATACCAGTCAAATGCCTCTTAAATGAAAGAAAGATGCTCATCCAAATTAGGGAAAGTTACCACATGTCTGGGTTTTACTGCCAGCTCATGCCTTTCAAAATCCTAAATGGGAGACTTGATTAAAATTGAAATGAAATGTTTGTTTGTTTGAATGTGGTAGAGTAGTAAAAATATCTCTCTATGGAGATAAGCTATGTCTATCTACTGTATAAAAGATTTGACTTTTAGCTGGCTTGTATGAGGCCCAAGCTTGAGGCTTTTTGATTGATTAATATTATTGACTCTGGGAGATGACTCCACTGGGGATTAATTACAGGGTATTTTTGTGTTCTGTACAAAGCCCAGAATTGAGGCTGACTCTACTTAGGGAGACTCTATTTATGTGCCTTGTACAAAGCCCAAGGTTGTGGCTAACTTTTGAGGATAATTGAATGACTCTATTTTATGTGCCTTGTACAAAGCCCAAGGTTGTGGCTGACTCTAGCTAGGGAAAACATTACTTTCTGCCTTGTACAAAGCCCAAGGTTGTGGCGGACTCTTAAATGAATTAAGTATGGATGACTATATAGGGAAAGATCCTAAGTGTTAGGAATCTTTGACACATGAAAGATATGGTTTATCTGCCTTGTACAAAGCCCAAGGTTGTGGCTACTGAGTGATGAAGAACTCACTGGGGAGACTCTATTATCTGCCTTGTACAATGCCCAAGGTTGAGGCTGATTCTTGACAGGGGAGTTTTATTGTTTGGGTGCCTTGTATGAAGCCCAAGGTTGTGGCTAACTGTTTTTGTTGGTTTTGACTCTACTGAAGAGGTTTTATTTATTAAAAGACTGTTTTTCTTTGGAAGCTAACCCTTTCCAGGGATTTTGACTCAGCTGGTGAATTTGTCTGTTAAAAGACTGACTTTTATCATATTTTTGGAGGCTGACCCTTTCCAGGGGTTTTGACTCTTTGGGGAAATTATCTCCTAAGAGAATGAAATTATTTATTAATTAGTTTTGGAGGCTAACCCTTTCCAGGGGTTTTGACATTTTAGACAGATGTTGGAGGCTAACCCTTTCCAGGGGTTTTTTATTAAAATGAATGGCAGAAAGATTATCTAGTGGAGACTCTTTGTTTAAAGCCCAAGATGAAGGCTGACTCAATGCTGAGGATGACCAAAACATAGATCCTAGACTCTACTAAGGAGGATTGATGAAGATAAGGGTGACAGAGACTGTCCATGTCTCTCATTCCAAAAATGTACTCAATGTGAAATTGAGACAAACTTAGCTTGTTTTAAGTCTGGTTTAAATTGGAAGAAACTCACCAGGGTAGGCTAAAAGGTGACTAAAGACCTGTTCCTATGTTTATAAGAAACCTGATGGGTCCTTGTATACAAGCTCAAGAGGAAGCTGGAAATGCTTTTAAGAAGCCTGTGGGTCCTTGTACAAAGCCCAAGAGGAGGCTAATCGAGGGTCCTTGTTATAGCACAAGAGAAAGCTATGTAGTTTTGAACTTATTTTGGCTCTAAGCAAATGGGTAAGAGGTTTCACCGGGAATAATTCCTCTTTGGGTGGATGTGTCCTATTTATTTGGATTCTAAGGTTTTTGCCAAGATGTTTCACCGGGAATAATTCATCTTGGGGGTTTGAACTACAGATCTCTAATTAGGAAAGAGCCTTCACCGGGAAGACATTCTCAATCCTAGGTCATATTCCTATAATATTTATATAGTTTAACTGTCCTAAGGTTTATACTCAAACGTAGTTCTAAACTAATATATGCACAGTTTATATTTGACAGTAATTTAAATAAAGACTGTAAATTGAAAGCTTATAAAGCCTAACCTGGATGGAGTGGAGGCCATTGAAGAAGTATGTACAGAGCCTCAACAGTAATTTTTGTTGTTTTTGTTGATAACAGTTGAATGTATATGATAAACAGTTAATGGTTTTTGAAAACAGAAGAAGTGAAGATGGACAAAGGTCACATAGGTATCTGAAGAGTTTCACCGGGAATAATGCCCTTCAAATACCAGAAGAATGTTTTGAAAACAGAAAGAAGATTTTGAAAATACAGTTTTGAAAACAAGCTAAGAAGAGAAGGTTTTTGGGACTTACACTCTATTAGAGGCCCAGTACTTTATAGTACTGGTTATAACAGAAATTTGAAAATGATTTGGAATGATATGAGGTTTTGTTGTTTGAAAACCTTAATCATTTGATTTTATCAGAGATTGAAAACAGTTTTTGAGATTTGACAAAAGTCAACTTAATTAAAGTAAAAATAAAGATTTTCACTTAATTAAGACCTAAACAATTAGGGTTTTATCACAAAATTATTCACACAAATAATTAGGTTAAAACAAAATGGAAACATATATTTAAAGTATTTAATAAAACACTTAAAACATACTATTTTATACCTAATAAAAATATATGAATTAAATAATATTTTTATGATTTTTTTGATTATACATAAAATAGGTATATTAAATAACAAGTGTGTGAAAAATGAAGTGAAAATGATTTAATTTGATAGGTTAAATATTTATGTGAAGTTGTGAAGAAAATAAGTGTGAAAAGTGGTAAAAAATATAGAAATGTCTTCACCAAGGCTTGAACTCACGCCCTCTAAGTCACACACACAAAACAAACACCACTGAGCCAACGCGCGTGTGGTGATAGTAACTTGCATCCATTTGGTTATGTTTCAAGACAACTAGTAAATCATTGAAAAATAAAAGAAACAAAAAAGTCTGGGGCGAGGGGGATTCGAACCCCAGACTTTGGGCATGAGGAGACTAAGAGCGCATGTGTGGCCACTGGGGCAAGTTGTTCATTCGTTAATAAAACAACTATCACTCAAAATAAAATAAACTCTACCCTGAGGATTCAAAAATGGCGCGCTTCACCATCTTCATCTTCAACCTCAAGCTCCATGAATTTGAATTTCTGAACTCACTCGTTTCTCAACCATTTGCCACGATGTAAACATGAAACTTGCTCTAAATTCACTCACGATTCTAAATATGTAACTAACATGAATTAATATTAACTACATCTAACTAATTTACCAGAAATCGTGAAGAACCCTAAAATTTCAAAATCAAATTAAATGACTATACTGAAAGATAAATGAATGATGATAGAGGGTTTTCAATCCTCTGATGATGCTGAACAAGATAGAATCGAGCTATTTCACAAAGAGTACTTAAATTAGAGAGGTGAAGTTCAGAAACTTACCTCTGAAAATGGAGGTCGTGAGGATGATTGAGGGCACCTGGGCTTGAATGAATGATCTCAATAGCTTCCCTGAGACTCAATGATGCTAACTGGATGCTTATTGTAGCCTGAATCCTTCTGAATTGTTCTATGGACCTCCCTCGATTTGAGCTTCAAGTGAACATGGAGGGTGTTGATTCTCGAGTTACAGATGAGCTGCAGCCATCTGGTTAGCTTCACTATGACCTGAGGAGTGTGTCTGAATGATTGGCTTGGCTTGAAACCTCCTGAATCACTCCATGGACCTCCAACTGCAGATGCTCCAAAGTGAGAGCAACAATGGTGTTCCTCCACCTACAGAAGTGATCCAGGTGCTTGGATCACCTCAAATGACCTCCCTTGAGATGTTAGAATGCTCACTTCCCAAAGATAAGCTTTGGTTTGAAGAAATCGATTCTTCTTGCCAAAGAACTTTGAAAAACAATGAACAAGAGGAGAGAAAGAGAAAGCAAGTAATATGGTTGCTTTGGTGTGTTTTTGAATGAGGAATGCATCTGTATTTATAGGCAAATGGATCAGTATAGCTGCAGAGGAGTGAGCTTCCTTAGTGAAGTGGATTTGCTTTCTTAGCCATGAAGGAAATTTTGCAAATATCTCTTATGCAATGATGAGAATTTTGATTCCATTTGATCAATCCCCTAGCCCTCGATTTTGCTTGATCTTAGGGGACAATTCTGAGCCAGAAATGAGCTCTAATTGGTTGGTGAGAAGATTCCTTGGGTGATTCATCAATTTGCCATAAATTCACAAATGTAATCATTACATAATCACATGTTCTTGTTTTTAGAATCTTCTTCAATTCTTATGGCATGGTGAAAATGAATGCATGGCATGTTTGCAGATGTATTATGGGTCATGTAGCATCTATATTTGAGGTCATGTGCACAAAATTTCAAAGTTCCAAAATGATGCATGACCTATAATTTCACTTTGTGAGGCCAACTTTGAACAAGCATAACTCTTAGCTCAAATTGAATTTTGAGAAGGTTGAACACAATTTGGAAAGCCCTAAACATCTACTTTAAATCATTAGTTTATGTCTTCTTCAGAATCCTTTGGGAAATTTGTGAAAAATGAGGCCAAAGTTGGATGAAAACTAGGTTAAAACACTTAGAAAAATTTCTAAGTGTTTATGACCTAAACTTCAAAATTTCCAAAACTTCATAAATGGTTGATCTTTTGAAAAAAGTTCCCTTGTAAGATGTTGTTTTATTTGGCAAGATCTACAACTTTCATGTTGGAAGTTTTTTGAGTTGTGTAGGTGAAATTTTGAGATCTCACCATGCCTTCAAAAACCCTAATTCCCGACTTTTCGCTCCTTGATGAATTTCTTTGAATTTCTTTGGCCAAATGACTTTGACATCCATATATTGATGATATTGATCTTTGAAAGTCATTTTTTGACCAAAAACCTTAAAAGTCAATGATGATCCTTCACAGTTGACTTTTTCCTGACAAAGTGAATTTTTGGGCTTTTGTGTAGAAATAAGATCTTCTCCCCAAATGGATGATATAAATGGATTATATGGAGGTAGTAGAGATCCTTGAATCATGTCTTGAGTTTTGGATTCATGCCCTGATCAGAAGTCAACTATCTTGGTGAATTAGGTCAAAACCCTAATTTGTCGACCATGTGAAAGTAATGGCTGTAGACTTTGAATTGAAGTGTGATGTCCAGTAGACCTTGTAATATGAGTTATTTGAAGATGATTGATGTCTTTGAATGACCCTCTGAGGTTTCTTAGGGTTTCCCAAATGTGATCCCTGATTTTAGTCCTTGATAGGCTCAAAACCCTAGTCTGGTGACCTGAGTATACCTGTACTCATATGACTGGATGTCTAATCAATCATAGATGAGAAAATTGAAGTTTTTGAGCTCCATGATTGTATTAGAGACTAATCTTTGTATTGATTGATCCTTTGCCTGAGCTTTCTTGTCTTTGAGCATCCTTGATTAGGTACTAGATGGAGAAATGACTGCTCTGGGTACTTGTCTTGACCTGATGAAAAATCCTGAAGATATGTCATCTCAGGGGGGGTCAAAAATTAGGGTATGACAGTATGAAATGCAAATGCAATGTATATGAATGCAATGTATGAAATGTATATGCAATGCATGAAGTGAAATGTGTGTGCAATGTTTCAAGGATCTCAGAGTTTAGATTTGTTAAAGAAGAAACAAATGTTAGTTAATCAATTTATTTCTTTTTTCTTGCTTCTTTTTTTCTTTGCCTCATTTGGGCTTACAAGACAGAAATAAAGTAAATGATCCTTCAGGTCTCCCGTGGATGCTTTCTCTTTGCCCCCAGGAATGTGTTGATCTGCTGTTCTTCTTGAAGCTGTCCGGTGAGCTCCAATATCCTTCTCTCATAATCCTGACAGTATGATTTGAAGGTGTCTCTTTCCTCTTTGAGTTGAACCCAAGATTTTTGCAACTCTTCTAGGTCAGTTGGCATGTCCGGGTGTAGAATAACTTGAGGTTCATATCCTTCGACCTCTGGTTCAATAGTCACAGGTAGAACAGCGGGATATGGCATAAGGAGTTTCTGAGCATGAGTGCGGACCCATCTGAGGTAGGGTTCCATAGGAATAGAATTCCATTGCCCCAGAGTTTTGCTTTCTATTCTATAGACACTGCCCCATGCATGTATGAACCTTCGTCGGTGTCTATGAGAATCATTCTCGTAATCAAACACAATGCCATGGATAATCATATCATGAGGACCGTTACTCCTTACATATCCGAATTGGCGTAGAGCTAAAGAGGGATTGTAAGTGATGCCTCCTTTGATGCCAAGGAGTGGCACATTAGGGTACTCTCCACAATGATCAATGATAGTAATGTCTCTTTGAAAGAAGTTGTTCCACCTGATATCTGAATGAGACAAAGACATGATCCTGTGAGACCATTGCATTCTTTGTTCATTTCTCAACACTGATCGGGGAAGATGAAATGTAAACCACCTAGCCAGTAGTGGTATACAGCACATGAGAGTTCCTCGTTTCTTCATGGTACGAGTGTGTAGAGAATGTAGAATGTCTCCCAGCAATGTTGGTACCGGGTTACGGATTAGGAAAAGGTTGATGATGTGTACACTTATGAATTGGTCGGGATTTGGGAATAAAACCAACCCATAGATCAAAAGTGCCATAACTTCCTCAAAAGCTGGATAACTTTTGTTTTCTAGCAGTAGTCGAGCTTTTTCCAATAAGAACTTGGCAAGTAAACCCTTAACCCCACTCTTTGTTTCCCAATTGGACTCGATTTCTGATTTCCGCAGATGTAAAGCAGCAGCAATGACTTCAGGTTTTGGAATCCTTTCTAAACCAGTGAAAGGTAATTGATTTCGAACAGGCAATCCCATTAGTTCAGAGAATTCTTCCAAAGTGGGTACCAACTGGTAATCAGGAAAGGTAAAGCAATGATGTTCAGGGTCAAAGAACTGGAACAGGACTCGTATCATGTCTTCTTCAAATTTTGAGGTAACCAAATGGAGTAGGTGACCATGCCTTTCAGTGAATTGAACATTCCTGGGGAATTCTGACACTAAGTCTTTTAGTTCAGATGGTACCGTTGAAATGTTGATTCGGATGTAATCTTTGGTGGCGGGAGCCATTACCTGCAAAAACAAAGGTAAACTCTTTGATCCTTGAAGTGTCTGGTGCAAAAAATGATATGCTTATGATGCAAACATGTGGCACACAAAAACAAATCAAACAATAGCCTTAGGTTTAAAGGCTTGCATGGAGCTGATAGGTGATACCCTCCCCACTGAAGTTGAGTTGGTTAAAACCTGTCCTAGAATAGCATTCGGGTTCTATGATCCTTGGAAGTAACATCTCAATACGGCGCTCGAGCGGCCGATCAAAATATTCCTCGAGGATAACTAACTTCGATCAATTTCAAAGCTAGCCACTTAATAGGCCACAAGTCAAGTTCAACTAAAAAGGTTCTAAGACAAATTAGTGTTTAATGACATTTCGGAAGCCTAATATACTCCTTGATCGTTTTCAAGGGACATCAGTATAAACCAAAGTGTCGCACTAACGATGACTACCAGCTCAACCGTATCGGTACATGCCGTACAGTTTCCTTGGTCTAATGTCATATACTTAAGGTATCTCGAGATTCGGGTTAGAATCTTTCACACAAGCAAAATACCCAAACAAGCCTTTGAAAAATAAAGCAATCAAGTCAATCAATTGAAAACATCGACCTATTCTCTTAAGGTAACCCCTTTTGAAAACAATTTGTTTTTTTGAAAGTATATTCCCCAGCAGAGTCGCCAGTTCTGTGGACCTCCGATTTTTTTTTAATACCGGGCCATACCTCTGATCTGTAGAGATACGTGAACTGACTCTTTTTTGTCGCTTAATGCTTTCGCATTTTTTTGAAAATTCACAGAGTCGCCACCGACCTTTTATTTTATCCAATTAAGGAAAGGTTTATAAAAGAAACAGAAAAAAGACCTTTAAGAAATTCTGGGTAAGGGGGTAGGTTATACAAAGGGAAGGTGTTAGCACCCTTTGTATCCATGGTTATCCATGGGCTCTTAAGTTTGCTTAGCTCACTTGTTTTTCGATCACTTTTCAATTGCTCTGAAATTGCTCATATGTGGTTTCAAATACCTTTGTAATTTGAATTTTGTAATGATCCGTGTGTGGATGTATACAAAATGCTTGTTTATCTTTCGAAAGATGTTTTGGAAAAAACGTTAACTTTGTAATAACCCGTGTTTGGATGTATACAAAGTATTGTCTTTTTTTGAAAGTTTTGAAAAATCAACAGTGTATGAGAATTTTGTTTGTTTTGATTTGAGCAAGCAAACTAGGAGGTCTACCCTGAGTTGTAAGGTCTTTATCCTATTTCCTTTAAAAATCTATCCTTTCACCGGATATAAAAGCAAGGTTCGATTTTGTACTCGAAATAGTAGAATTTGGACTTTGGATTTTGAAAAGAATGAGAAAGGGGTTACCTGAAGAGGTGCAAGTGTGATTGTGTTTGGATTCAGATATTTTATCTTTGAAGTTAGTGATCTAACGGTTCAATTTTATCTTTGACATACACGCAGTTTATATTTGCTGGAAATTAAAGTGCGGAAATGTAAAGTGCGGAAAGTAAATCTACGCTATTACATCGATTATGCAGGAAATGTAAACTAGCCTATTTACATGAATTTGACATCCTATACATTTATCTAGGAATTTAAATTGCAAGAAAAATAAAAGGCATGTTTTTGGAATTTTTATGATTGGTTTTAATTATAATTAATGCATAATTAATTAAATTAAAATGAAGAAAAAAGGTGAAAATAGATTTAAACCTAGAAATTAAGTTTAAAATATGTACAAAAATATGTGCCAATTAATTTTAAAACAAAACTAATTTTTTGGAATTTTTGAAATTGATTTGAAATTGATTTAAGTTAATTAAAACATAATTATACAAATAATTATACAAATAATTAAGACTTAAAGATAAAATTATTCAAAATATGTACAAAATTAGTTTATAATATATAAACAATATTTAACATAAAGAACAATTTTTTTTATGATTTTTTGATTGGTTAGAATAATTAAAAAGCAAATATACAAACATATACTAATTAATTATGCAAAATATTGGAATTATGAAGAAAAATAAAATATTTTTATTTCAGAAAATAATATATTATTTTAGAAGTCTAAAAATATTTTTGTGTATTTTTTTGGATTTTTAAAACTATTTTTAATTAATTTTGTAAAGAAATTAAAATAGAAATAAAATTTAAAAGGATACGATCAGGTGTGGTGGATAAGTGTGGTCTATGGTGTGGTTGCATGATCTGGTGCGTTTGATGGAGTGACTGGATTGATCGTGTGGTCACTGAAACGAGGCACATGGCAAAAGCGTGGATAGCGTAGCACAGGATCCAAAGAATTTGAAAAAGCTGGCGCGCGCGTTCTGACCAACCAGAGCTTGCCACGCTTCATCTTCTTCATTTGAAATTTCTGCAACCGTAGGTAAAGCCTTTACCCACAGTTTTTTCCGTCACTAAAGCTCCTGCAAATTGAAAATCACAAGATATGCAATATAAATACCATATGAGACCATGGATCGATTGTAAATGATCCACTGAACACAACCATGGCCTTATTTTCTTTTGATTTTGCCTTAAAAGAAAAACCCCGTTTCGAGGTCATAAAACCCTAAAATGGCATATGTCTCAATCGTCCATGAAAACCTAATTCCAGCTCCAGAATCGACCAGAGCATCAAACCAAACACAAATATGCAATTACATCTTGTTATACATGCATGTATGATTATATTTTGGTGGGTTTCAATTTGAACAAACCGTGGGTTCTAGGCGTGTGTTCTTGAGGTTTCAATGCTTGCAATTGATCTGGACAGGTTCAGTGAAGTTCAAGGAACGTGTTTGAATACTTAGTTTATGTTAAAACAAGCTGGAATTTAAAATTCGAATTTTAAATTTCCTTCAAAATTTCAACTTGATACAAGTGTGTTTACAAGCATAGAATGGTTCTTAATTCGTGTCTCCATTGTTACTGAAGTGCTATAGCTCTTATATAGACATTGTAGTGCTTAAAAACTAAGCCAAAAGCATTAAGTGCTTTTGTTGAATTCTTGACTTTTTCAACACTTATGGCTTTGCATTCAAGCTACCATGGCTTGACTTTCAACTCTCCTTCTGCTGTACTTTGGCTTGGGGCAGAGTTTAATTGATTCCCTTGATGAGTCATGCTTAGAAATTAAGCCATCCATTATCCTTCCATTTTTACTTTTTATTTAATCTTAAAATAAGATAAAATCAAGCAAAAAATGAATAAAAATGGTGTGGGCTTAGTCTTGGTCGTGGGAGGCCCATAGTAACATGGAAATGATGTTTGAATACTGAAAACTTGGCCCCTTTTGGAAAAAATGCAATTTTGAACAATGTTGGTTTCATGTATTTTTCCAAAATTTAGCCAACTTCAACAAGGTGTAAATCCTTCAATTTTTGTCATATGAAGGAGATCTTGCACTTTTTGGAAACCTCAAAGAGTCCTCTAACCAATGCCTTTGGTCTCATGTCAAAATGATTTTTGAAGCTCCTTGTGTGTCCTTTTGAAAAAAGTGTCTTTTTGTTGACTATGAAAATGACCTGTAATGTCTTTGATCATATTTTTCAAATGGTGAATCCAATGACCATGGGATCAATGGCATTTGAAAGATAATTGAATTTCCTTCCCAATGAGCTTTGGTTTGAATTTTTTGGATGAAGGATGAGAGAGTTATGATCAGTCAAAGTTGAGTTGACTTTTCAGGCAAAAACCCTAATTTTGAATCTTAGGGTTTTGTTGATTTTTGATCTTTCCTTGATGAATTATGATCATCCAATGATCAAATGATGAATCCTTTGACAAAATATGGACTTTGACAAAAAATTTCATTTTTTGACTGTCTGTTGACTTTTTGGTCAAACGGGTCGTCTGTTGACTGTTTGAGCTGCTGACGGTGCGTCTGAGTGAATTGAAGTTTGAAAATTTGTATAATGGTACTTTGAGATATATGGATGTGTATGAAATCCATTTGAGCTCTCAAAAACTTGTTGCTCCTGTAAAAACAAGAAAAACCCTGATTAGGGATTGTTTATGTAGGAGACAGTTAAGCGTACCTGATTTTTGTGCAGTGTTGAGTTTCTGCTAATCGCGTGATATTCAGAAGACTTCTAGCACAAAAGATCTTGGAATTTTGAATTATGAAAGATTGATTTGATTGATGGTACAAAACACTGAGAATTGTACTGCCAGCAGTTTGGCTGTCAACTGACTGTTCAGGTATTGATGTAGCAGTTAGAGTGAAAAATCAACAGTCAAAGTTAATTTTCTTTTTTGTTGTCTTTGTTTTTGTTTTATGTGAAAAATGAAAGTTTATTTACATGACTTGTTAAAAAACATAGACATAATAAATAACTAATATACTGTTACCAGTACAGTCTGAGTTTCCTGATTCTGCGCCTGCAAAAAGATTTAACTCTGTACCAATTGTGTCAGTACTATTTATCTGTAAATAAATAAATAGCATGTGTGAAGTAATAAACAGTATTTGGTGTTTGCGTAAGAATAAATTCAACTGCAAGCCAAATTACTGTATAAGAAAAATTCTAAAAACTAAGTATTTCATATGTCAGGATATTTGTTGAAATAAAAATCCATGATTATATGAGACCCTTAATTTTCAGATTGGAGTTTTCTTGAAAAATATGTGGGCAAATTTTGGGGTATAACAGATTCATGCTTTCCACTCAAGATATTTTTCATAAGGTAATCTAGGCACAACAAGAGATGATGAAAATTCAACTAACAACCAATAAGAACACATAAGCCTCCATAAAAAAAATCTAGAGGCGCAAATAAGGGAGTTGTCAAAGAAAATAACAGCTCAGGCGAATTTGGTAGGAGGATTAAATGGTAATATTGTTGATAACCCGAAGAATGAAAATTGTAGTGCTATTAGATTGAGGAATAAAGTAGTAGAAACACCCACCCAATTTAGTAATGCGAATATAATGAGTGAAAATAAAGTAGTGATAGAAGGTGATGTTAACTATCAGAAAAGTGAGGGGGAAAATGATAAGGAGAGTAATGACGAGGTTAAGGGTTAGACTTTTGACCAGTTTATAGATAAGTACTCACAATGGAGGAGGACCAAGAAACACATTCTTAATGATCCAAATTCAGAACTTGACTATATCAAAGCACCCTACCCTTTCTTGATAGAGAAGCTTCAAAAGAAGGATAAGAAAGAACAACAGTTAAAAAAGTTCAAGGAGATGTTGCAAAAAATTCAAGTCAACATACCCTTTTGTGAAGTCTATAATTGCATGGGCCCCTCGCAAGGCAATCCCGACACTGCCACCTCACGATTTTCTCTACCCCCTCTTTAGTAGAGTTTTTGCCTTTCGTGGGAATCGAACCCTGTACCATGGGGTTCAAGTACATGTTCAATCCATTCCCACTACCAATTGAGCTACTAGCTCAATTGGTAGAGGAAATGGATTTTATATGTACTTGAGCCCTAGGGTATAAGGTTCGATTCCCACGAAAGGTAAAAACTCTACTAGAGAGGGGGTAGAGAATATAGTGAGGTTGCAGTGCCAGGATTGCCTTGCGAGGGGCCCGTGCTGTTACAAAAAAACTCAATTGATAGTGGGAATGAATTGAACATGTACTTGAACCCCAGAGTACAGGGTTCGATTCCCACGAAAAGCTTAAACTTTACTAGAGAGGGGGGGAGGTAAAGAAGATCGTGAGGTGGCAGTGCCGGAATTGCCTTGCAAGGGGCCCAGACTGTTACAAATCCATAGACCAAATGCCTGTGTATGTTAAGTTTATGAAAGAGCTACTTTCTGGAAAGGGATAGTTGAGGGACGACGAAAATTTTATTTTGGCTAAAGAGTATAGTGCTATCATTCAATAGAAGCTCCCACCCAAACTTACTAATCCTGGTAGGTTCACCATTTTGTGTTCTATTGGGCCTGTAAAAGTTTATCAAGCTCTTTGTGATTTAGGAGCAAACCTTAATCTAATGCCACTTTCAATGACGAGGAGGTTGGGTTTTGAAGAGCCAAAGTATACCCATATGAATCTTACCTTAGCTAACAGGTCTTCTACGTACCTGTATGAAATATGAAATTTTGGAGGATGTGTTAGTTAAGGTGGATGATCTTAATTTTTTGCCCGACTTTGTGATTTTGGAGGCAACCCACAATTCAATAACTTAATTTAAATTTAGTTTAATTAAATTTCATTTATGTTAATTTTAAAATTCTACGTAATTTGCAATATTTTTGTGTTGGTATTTTTAAATTGTTTGCTAAACGTGTAAAATACTAAAAAAGGGAAATGGAAATAGCAAGTAGCAAGAAGAAAGTGAGATAAAGCAAAATTTTGTGCAGAAAAAGAGTCTTGCCACTAGAAATAATGCTAGCGCGTAAAGGTTCAATGCGTGCCTGTGCTAACGCGGATGCATTGAACAAATTGACTGTTAAAGAATTTTGATCGTTGAATGGTGACCAATGGCCCTACCGTTGGCCAACGCGAGCATGTTGGATTTCTACGCTAGCGAGTTAGGCGCGAAACAAGCCTATAAAAGTGGCTTTTTAGCCATTCTTTTCTCATTCCAAATTGAACTCTTTCTTCTTCTCACTAATCCTTCTCTATTATTCTAGCAATTTCTTGTGTTTTCATCCTATTTGTAGAAATTATGGAACCTAAGAGAAGTCGTACCTTTAATCCATCAACATCAAATTGCTCTAGCATACCCCACTAATATGTTTGCAGCGGAGCAAGCACATAAAAATTCATACAGATAAAGAATTACATAGTTATAAAGGAGCATACGTTTGATACATAGCATATGAGTGGTTATGAAGAGCTCAGTATCATGCTGGAGACAAGAGGATGGACTTACCTGAATAAGCTAATTAATGGGACACATGAAAGCATTGGGCTCGAGTTCTACGCGAATGTAGCCAATCAAGACTCTTATGATGATAAATCATATGTTCGAGGTAAAATTATTGATTATTCTCCTCAAGATATTAATTATATTCTTCGTATTTTAGCACCTCCAAGCTGTAACATTTAAGATAAGGTGCGTCAGTCCGATGAGATGAGTCAGAAGATGTTGACAGAGTTTTGTCAACCGGGGCGGTTGAGTGGGTAATAGTTCAAGACAAATACATTAAGCTTAAGGTTAGAGAGGCTCCCAATACCTAAACCTCTGGACTAGGAAAAATAAACAACACCCGTATGATCTTAATTGTCTTCGCAACTTCTGTCGCCCAAACGATAGTTTCTAATTCAACAGTTCTACTTTGATTTCCTCTTTTTTTGTTTTATTTCCATCATGCATTAATCTAAGGAAGAGGGGAAGCTACCAAAATTGTTCCACCCCAAATTTTGTAATGCTTAGTTCTCTTTGATTAATGAATTTTGTTTGTACTTGTTTTTTTTAATTAAATTACTTACTTTCCATTGAATAGAAAATCAGTCACAATGGAAAATAAATAAAGTGATTAAGATTGAAGTGACCAACCTAAGTGTTCTGGACTGGTCCAAGAATAGGCCCAACATGGTTTCGGCCCAATGAACCTCAGAGGCCCAGTTCCCTCTGTGACCCACGTTTGGGTCTAGAATGCCCGTCTCTGTTACTCTCGGCATGATCCTCCTCGGGAGCCATCTGACGCCCGGCAGAGATGCTCCCCGCGAGCATCTTCTCTGCCGAGGACCCTGCTCTCCGCGAGCACCCATTCTGCCGAGGACCCTGCTCCTCGTGAGGGTCCTTTCACTTCCAACCCCCCGAATAATGCGGAGTCCACGTGGTCCCTAAAAGACCGCATCTCCCTTAAACTTCGGAGCGGTTAACCAGGACAGAGGGCACTCACGCACCTCCGATATTTTCGCTCAGGAAACCTGGCAGTCTCCTAGTTGGGCTTGGAAGTCCAACCCAACAGCGAGATCATGGCCCAGCGGTGGGGGCTACAAATACCCTCTTTTACTAGAGGGTCAGGTATTCACTTCTTACTCACTTTAGCTTGTACTTGCGCTCCTTTGCTCCTTTTCTCACTTTGGCATCGGAGTACCTTGCAGGTACACCCCCTCCTCATTTCTCGAAGATCCAATTCCGAGCAGCCAGCGACGATTCTTCTGATCAGGTACGATCAGAAGTCCAACCCAATAGCGAGATCATGGCCCAACGCTGGGGGCTACAAATACCCTCTTTTACTAGAGGGTCAGGTATTCACTTCTTACTCACTTTAGCTTGTACTTGCACTCCTTTGCTCCTCTTCTCACTTTGGCATCGGAGTACCTTGCAGGTACACCCCCTCCTCATTTCTCGAAGATCCAATTCCGAGCAGCCAGCGACGATTCTTCTGATCAGGTACGATCACTAAGTAAAGGTTGATGAAGAGATGGGACACCAATGCTGATGCTCAACCTTCAAATACCTGAACAAGTGAGATTTAAGCCAAAATATTAATAATGTTTACTTATTTCTTTTTCTGAGTGTATCCATGCGATTGTAATATCTAGAAATTGCATTTTATCTGTTTTAATTAGTTGATATGATAAACACACATAAAGGCAGCTGTTTGTGAAAACTCCGCGGCCTTGTAAACCACCCGTGCTTTATGATTTATATCCCTTGTTGACCAATTTGAGATTTAGCCTTTCCTTCGGTGACTTAACCTATTATAAGTATTTGACTTGAAAGATAAAAATCTTTCTAGCCTTCTTGGAGTTAGGTAGATAAATTTCATTTTTAGTATAAGCTAATCACTAAGTTTAGGGTTGCTTTTGGAAGTTAACAACATTTAAGTTTGGAGTTGTGGGTAATAGAGACGTTGGTCAAGGAAAAAGATAGAAAAAAAATAAGATGTAAAAAACATGGTATTTAAAAAAAAAGGAGGAAGAAAAGAAAAGGACCACAAATTTGAAAAATATCTAGTACCCAATTTGAATGAAAGAGTGATATGACAAGAATAAAATAACGGAAGGACAAAGAGGCACCTAACTCCAAAGTTCAAGCCTACTATCCAAAAAGCTATCCTACCCTAACATAAGCCAAGATACAAGCGTAAAATTCCTCAAAATGTATGTGTTTAAATAATTTCTGACTGGTTTTACAAATAGCTTACAAATTCATTGATTTTTAATCTTGTATGTGATTGAGTGAACACCCTTGCAGATGATAATTAAACAGAGTTTTAAATGGCTATAAGATGGTATTCAACACACATGGAACTTTGAAGTTGTTTTGGGATCCAGAAAAGACTTGACAGTGCTCCACAATCTAAATCCAGGGATGACATTTATAACTAAACATTTGGTAGAGTGTCTGTATCAGCATAAAAAGAACTGATAATCACTCTGAACATGGTATATCACCTCTAGAATTTCCAATAACTGAGTAATAGTAAAAAAAAACAATTTAAATGCCATAGAAGGGGATGATGAAAAATGAAATACAATTTAAATGCTCCAAACAAACACAAATTACTTGAGCAATTCATACCATCGACATAAAAGAAAACAAGTATTTATGAATAAAACCATAGTTGAGCAGTTCATACACGTCCCACACGTCAAAATACAAAAATACAAGTTTCAAAAAATGACTCCAAAAAAGAAAGGTTTGTGTTGTTGAGTCACAAAGTGACTCCAAAATATTCAAAAAATCCAAAATATTAAAAAAAATAAAAAATAAAAAATTCACTCATGCAAATAATTTTATTAAATCAAATTAGTATAGTTAAAACAATATAAAATACCCAAAAACCATGGAAGATAACCAAAACACAACTAACAAAACAACAATTGTCAATTAGAATAAAAAAACACAACAAAAATTAAAACAGAAGTGCAAAATAACTTCTAAAACATAAGCACACACAATAACAATAACACTAGACAAGCTAACACAAACAAAAGTGATGTTTTACTTTTGAATATGATTTCTCTCATTACTTAACCATAAACTCATTATCATACTAAGAATTTTTAGGTGAAAAACTTTATCAATGTAAAGGATGAAATTCATTCAACCTAATCTAATAGACATCTTCATTATAAAAAAACAAAATACACTTTTTTCCATGTCTATTCACTACTCTATTATCATTTAGATTCGGTTTTGACTGAAAATAACCACTCGAATCCGACCAACTAAAATTATGTGAACCAAATAAACAACAAACTAGTAATTCAAAAATCCGATCTAACCTATCCATTTCTTTGCGGGCCATATGGATTGGTTGGATTGGGCTGGTTTTAAAATTTCTGTCCAGCCCTACTAAATTGTGTATCATTTTGTAAAGTAATTTGGGGGTGCTAGATCAAAATAAAAGGGTGTGAGGATAAAATCTCTCATGTGGACTAGGTTTGTGATAAGGTTAGTCACTTTTCAACCAATATTGTATTGGCCCATCCCAATTTAAATTAAAACTATATAAATTATTTATTATATACATTTTATACCAAAAAAAAAGTTTTTATGTAAACTATTTTCTTCCAGTCTTATCATGCAGTTAATCTATAATTAAATAACTAAAGATTTTAAATAGTCAAATAATTTTTACAACTTCAATCTATTAATTTGATCGACAAAAGCTATAGCTATCATCATCTTCACGCTACCAGTGTTAAAAAAAGTTACTAGAAACAACATCATTAAATAAAATGAAAATATTTAAATTTATTTATATTTTTCCTTATCTCGTAGTTTAATCACGTTTTGAACCTGCCACTTGATGTTTTGATTAGAAAATACCAGTTGCAGAATTTTAGAGTATATTGGTGTACTTGAATTCATATTAGGAAAAATTTTACTATCACCATCCTCCAAATCAGAACTAATTTGCACCAGAGAAGACAGTGTTATCATTATTACCTGACATTTTGTTTGTACTGGCTTCTGGACTTAATTGCAACAACCTATGCTTCATGCTTCAGGGTCCATATAATTTAATGGATAATAAAACAGCAAAAAACTTCATAGTATTCAAGAAAATTAAGTGTTTTTTTTTTTTTAATATAGTCGATATCGTCTGCGAACAACTGCATAGATTAATCCTTCAAAACAAACACTACTGTGTTGTCGAGGCTGAGTGTGTCTAAAACTGAATTTAAATTTAAGACCGTGTCTAAGACTGAGTTCAAACATTGTTGCGTGGTCGGTAGAATTCGAACCTAGAACTTCTCATTTTTAATTAAGGATGTCATATTGCTAATTCAAGTACTTTTAAGTTAAGAAGAGAGTTAGTTATGTTACTAAATACTACTCCGGCCTTATTTGTAATTAAATATTTTATTTTAGGTTTAATTAGGTTTATTGAATAATGAATGTACCTGATCTACATAATAAATCAGATACATTCATTACTCAATGAACCTAAAAAATAATATTTTCTTATAAATAAGGCCGGAAGTAATTATGTTAGGATATTATACTATGACAATAATGTTACCAAACAAATAATGCAGCAAAATAGTGAAGAAAATGAGAAAGACAATGAAATGACATAAATGCCCCCAGTAGGCTGAAAAAAAGAACATAACATTAACAAGTAACCAAAGAACAAGGCTAATTATGTAATTAATTACCACACAAACTAGTATCCTTCTTAGATGGTCTAAAATTCAAAGCATTAAGACTATATATGCAGAGATTGGTTTTTCTAGCTTTGACTGAAATCACATTAGAAGTGCTTTTGTAACCAGGAACATTGCAAGAAGAAGTTGAACTTCCAATCAGTTTAGCTTCACAGGAAGACATAACTTCAGAGCCTTCAGCACATTTCACTCCATCAACTGATGGTATTTCAATCTTGTACATTCCATATTTGTTTGTTGTCCTGTTCACTGATAGTGTAATCTGTTCTGATGTTTTTGCTGAAATTGCTTTGAACATGCAATCTACTGTCACCTCAGCACCTGAACAAAGTAATAGATACTGTTAGGTTAGACGTCATTACCAGAGTTCAAACCCTGATACTTATGTAAAGTAAAAAAAAAAATAGTATAACAGATATTATTAGATTATACGTCATCACCAGAGTTCAAACCCTGATACTTAAGTAAAAAAAATAGCATATGACATTACCTGGCAAGAAGTAGCTGTGTCTAGAAAAGGTGTTATTTGAGCAGAAATCACAATAAACAAAACCCATGACACTGATTTGAGAGGTAGGAAACTTTGGTTTCCCTAGAGGTTTTGGTCTTGCAGGTTCAACTTCCAAAAACTGTGTAAAGAAAGGTAAAATAAGCAACAAAGTTAGAGGATTCATGGTTGAGATTGTGAATACTATAGATGAAGATGGGTTTGGTGAGTGTGTGTGGATAAAAGAAGTGTAGTTGTTAGTGGAGAACCAAAGTTTGAAATAATTTTATCTTAGTTTATATTTTTTTCACTAGAAACAAAGACATGTGAATGTTGGTTGGCAAGACATGGGAGTTGTGAGTAGGAGAGAGAAGGGGTGAGAGATTCTTTTGATTGGGAAGAGAGGGGGGTGAATAGGAATAGGAATAGGGTGATTTGAGTTATGTGTTAGGGGGGGTTTAAATAGAAGATACTAGTAAAGAGAAAAAGATAGAGATCAAGTTATTATGAACATAAAAGGGTCTTGTGAGTAGTTATGAAGGATTATTTATTGCTATCACGTTTTTCTCTACTTCCTTATCTTTTAACTAAAGAGGAACCAAATATTTTTATGCTATCAAATACAAATTTTATCTTCAATTATACATTTTCAAGTTCCACTACCTTTATCAAGACTCCTAACATTGTATCAAAGCTATGATATTCACCTTGAAACTTTAACATTTCACTAAATTCACATTTGATTGTATTTCTTTAGTGGTTGATAATATTTATTTGTTCATCTCTCAAAGTGGAAGCTCTTTTCAACTTGTGGGTGATATTAGAAATATAAAGTTAATTAGTTTATAAATAATTTGTTTGTTAGCTCTCTTATTTGCTTTATCTATAAAGAGTGTTTCATAAATTCATTTATTTGGAACTAGTAAAAGATACATCCGTGCGCACGGGTCTCGTAGTGTAGTTATAAAATAAAAAATAAATATAATATATGAATGTTTTCTACTTTACTATAAATAATAGATTATAATAGGTATTATGTATAAATATTGAGATTTTTTTTAGTAGTAAAAATAAGTGATATAATTAAATTGTCATCTAATCGTGCGAAACGGGTTGCACAATATCGTTATAAATAGTAAATAAATATATTATATTGATGGTTTAAAAACTGTATATAAAAAATATATATAAATTAAGTAATTTCGGTACGTCGAAAATGTATATTATGATAAAAAAATAAATAAAATAATTAAATTGTCATCTGATCTTGTGTTTAGACAGGCCGCGCAATATTGTTATAAATAATAAATAAGTATAATATAATGATGGTTAAAATTAAAAGATACAAAGCCTCGGCCCGTTAGAAGTATATATTTTAGTAGAAAAATTAAAGGAAATAACTGAATAGCTATCTGCCCGTATGCTCGCACAGTTTGTACAACGCCATTATAAATAGTAAATAAATATAATAATTATTCACTTTATTAATAAATAAATAATCTTAATAATTAATTCTAATATTAAAGAAATATAATACTAATTTATTTATTTACTATTATAAATAATTAATATTAATAATTGATAATGATTATATTATACACAAATGACATATCCTTAAAATAAATATTTGGAAAAAAATTTCCAAAAAAATAAATCAAAGCATATCAAATTAATACATGTCATTAAAAAAATAAAAGTTTGTCTTTTTCATTAGAAAATTATGTATTTATAAATTATAATTGTCTCATGTTTTTTTAATTATAAATAAATACTACTTCCTTATATAAACAAAAAATGAGATTCTTTAAAATTTCTAATAATATAATGTTACATAGAAATATTTATAAATATAAATTAATATTAATATTTGAATTAATGTAAGAATCACATATAAATTACGAAAGTATCTTTAAAATCTATAAATATATAAGATTACAATTAAACATGCATTAACATCTCACTAAATAATATCTCGATTATTTTTCCATTTAATTCACCTAATTAGAATCTTATATATTTTTTAACGATTTACGATTCTTGTATTTTATTTATAAGTTATTTGTTTACTAAATTTTGATTTTTAATTATAAATAAATTGAAACAAACCATTGAAAAAAAATCAAAGTTTTTAATTTTTTATATTCATTCGGTCTTTGTGTTCAACAACAAACTTCAAAAATCAAATCAAAATGAAATTTCAGATTTCTCAATCACAAAAACCGATTAAAAAAAATAAAAAATAAAAAACAGATCCAAATCCAAAAAAAGGAAGAAGATTTGTATGCTTGACGTTCACGGCACGATGGATGTATGAACGGTGGAACGATGCTTGATGTAGAATGACTACAAACATGGCCAAGTTTCTTCATGTATTCCGTTTTAGAGTGTTTGATGTATAATCCAATTTTTTTGGTATGTTTTAGAATGAATTGATGTAGAACCCTACTATTTATTTTAGTAGCTATAATCTTTTAGTAGAATGCAAAGATATAGTATGATATTGGAATTCACTTGAATATGTAATATTGTAATCATATCTCTACTTTCCACGTTATAATGTAACATTAAATGGTAAGTAATGATTGCAATTTTCTAATATTCCAAATGATAATTAATTAAGATTTCAATAAGTTTTTGCTGTAAATATTAATTGTAATATTTAATTAGGATTAATAATAATTAGAAAGATGAAATGACGTTTAGAGGTATGTAAATTAGTTGTTATATTGGTTTAGTTAGTATAATTAAGTAATTTTGCCAGTATGTTATTATATTAAAAGTAGACTTCATATCTATTCAATATTTAATTAGATGACTGTGCTTAACATGGATGTTATAGATGTGTGCTTAACATGGATGTTATAGATGTATTGATTGCAAGTAGGTTAGATGAGTATTAAACTTAAGGATTTTTTTTTTTAAATGTTTCCCTCCAATTTCATCTGGTGCACAAATTAGGGGTTTTGACCTAATTTATTTGGGGAGTTAACTTTTAATCAGGACATGGTTCCACAGCTCAAACTATGATCCAAGGATCTCCAATACAATATTATAATCCACTCAATTCATTCATTTGAAAAGGAGAATTTGATTCAATTGGAATCCACAAGATTGCAATTCACATGGAAAAAGTCAACTGTCCAAGTCAACCTTTGACTTTTGAGAAATTTGGTTAACTAGGGACTTTTGAAGATCAAAATCATTAACATGTGATTATTGAAGTCATTTGATCAAGAATAAAAAAGTCAACAAAAGTTAAAGTTGGAAAATTCAAAGACTTAGAAAAATTCTAAGTATTTTCAAGTGCTTTAGTCATAACTTCATGGGCAAGTAACTTCCAATTTCAAGTATGCAACTGAAAAATTTTCCAACATGAAAGTTGTAAATCTCGATCTAGTGAACAACTTTGTCACATATAACTTTTTCCTAAAAAATGAATCATTTGAGAGTTATGGGATCATGAAGTTTCCAACAAAAGACTTAGAAATTTTCTAAGTGTTTTAACCTAGATTCCAACTTTGTGACCAATTTTCACCAAGATCCAAAATGAGTTTGGGGAAACTTCCAACAAGTGGATTGAAGTATGTAGCAAAGGTTTTCCAAAAAGACCATTAGCATGGAATTTCAATACTTGAGCCATGAGATATGAATTTGTGAATAGGGCACCATAACACTTGGACTTCAAGCCATGAACAAGAAGAACAAAGTTTCAAACCAATCCAAATCTCCAAAAATCAATCATTACAGGTCCTGTTGCTTGTTCTAAACACCATAATCAGAAGATTACACTTGCTTTTGAGCTATAATCCAAGTGTTTCAAGCATTGTCCAAGGATTCTTTCCATTTCAAGACTAAAGTGGTGACTTCCATTTTGAAAAAGAAGCTTTATACACCAAGTTAACTTCTCTTGAGCCACTACATGGTTTCCTCTGCACCAAAAGCATTGCAAACACAACAAGCAACCTTCTAAGCTGCAGAAGAATCTCTCCAAGCATGCTTAAAGCATTGTACTTCACCGTTAAAACCACAAATTTCTCATTTCTTCATGAAGAAGCAAAAGTACACAATTTGAAATCCATACAGCCAATTGCTTTGATTCCCCCCCCACAAGTCACATTTTGTGTCTATAAATAAAGGTTAAAGCATCTTTCATCAAACACACAAGAATTCTCAAAGTCACACTCTCACTTGAAAGTCCATCTTCGTGTCATTTGCATTTTCATAGCCATTTTGAGTTATGAGAAATCTAAGTGTCAAACAACCATCCAAACAACTTCTAAACATCATTTAGAAGCTCTTGACCATAATCACCACCCTCAAAACCACCTCTAACTCAAAATCACTATTAAACCTCCATTTTAAGTGTTCTTGAGCCTTAACCACCAAACTTTCGTTTGACTCATACATTATCCAAACTACCAATCTAGATACCTTCTATATAACATATAGAAGCCACCTAAACCATTGAATCACATATATAACACTTTGAACATAGTTTTCCATTTTCATTTTTTCTGTTTTGCAGTTGGAGTCGAGCAGAGGGATTCAAGCAAATTCAAAAGCTTCCAAGCATTAAGTTAGCATCCTTGAGGTACCAGGAAGCTATTTGGATCACCATAACAACTCTGTAACACCTCGAACATCAGATTTGATTTCCAGTTTTGAGAGGTAAAACCTTGAACTTAAACTTATTGATAGAGGTACCATTCTGATTAAAACTCGATACCATTGTGTTCAGAATTGTTTAAGGATTAAAAGCCCTTTGGTTTCATTCATTTATTCAAAATGTAGATCATTTAATTTGATTTTGAAGTTTTAGGGTTCTTAGCTTTTTTCCAGAAATTAGAGAGTTATAGGTTGAATAAATTTACAAGTGATACATGGTTAGAATCGTGGTTAAATTATGAACAAGATGCATGTTTGAATTTCTAGAAATGATTAAGTTTTGATCATGTTTGAATCTCTGATAATCATGAACTGGAGGTTGAAGACGAAGTTCAACTCAGCTTTAAAACACGTTTTTTAATATATATTTACGCGCGTATTTGTTTAACAAATAGAGCGCGTTGGTTTAGTGGCTATGTTTTGAGCCTTTCACTTAAGGGGCGTGGGTTCAAGTCTTGCTAGGGCCAGCTTTATTTTTTAACACTTGTTTTCTTCATTTTACTTTACAACTTTGATATTTTTTTTAAAATAGCAAATCAACTTACTTTTAAGTGATTTTTTTGCATGCTACTTATTTAACTTATCTATTTTATGAATAAAATTTAAAAATCCAAAAATATTATTTATTTAGTCATTTAAAAATTAAAACAAAAACAAGTCTTTTTTATATTTTAAAAGCTTTAAAATCATTTCTTTTATTATTTTCACCAAGTAGACTCTTGCATGTTTTTGTGTGAATTTATTTAGGGCTAGGTTAAAGTCTTTTTGATGATACCATGTACCCTTAGACATACTCTCCTTTAGGATATGGTACTTTAATCATTTTTAAAATCAATTAGGTTTAGGTATGGTTCTAAGACCCTACTTTGAATCTTTGATCTTTAGCATCTCCATGTTGATATAACTTGTTGATTTATTCTCTTTCTTTGTCTTTGTACATATACGTTTTAATTCTTATCCTTGTACACTTGTACTTTATTTGTGGTATTATCATACTTTGTTTGTTAACCACATGCATGAGATATTTATCCATCCATCATCCATCATATTCATTCATACATGAAATGATCCAAAGGTACTAATTTCCTTTTACTTATATCATTTGAGTTTGCATTGATCTCTTTGTTATACTCACTTGTTTAATTTTGTGACACATGATATCACACACACACACACACACACACACACACACACACACACACACACACACACACACACACACACACACACACACACAGACACACTTGAGGTATCCTTGATTGATTGCTTAAGTTGTTATTGAAATATCCAAAGGAATGAGAATGGTATTGACTAAAATTGTCAAGGTACTCAATCTCTCTTCCAAATCTCTTTTATCTATGTGCTTAGTATTGTTAAAGCTTTGCACTCCACTTGTTTTGAAAATGATTTATTATTGTTAAAGCTCAACTTTTTTAAATCAACCCTTGGTTTTGTATTGTTAAAACTCAACCAATTTATTTTAAACCCTAGCCTTGTATTGTTAAAGCTTGGCTCTTTTATTCAAAATTTGTTAAGTATTGTTAAAGCTTAATATTTTAAAAACCCGTTGAGTATTGTTAAAGCTCAACACCCAAAAAGATTTTGGCCACTTGGATCCTTTTTATTTTTCCTTTTAAAGAGGAACTACAAAAGCTCTGACTTCCCTACTGCATTTAAGGGGTATGTAGGCCTGAGATGCAATGTCTTACTGAGCTCACTTTTAAAACCTTCATTTATCTTCCCCCCACTCTATTAAAAAAAAAAACTCAAACACAAAAACAGTTTTAATAACAACAACAACAATAATAATATTTTCAAAAAGGTTCATATGGAGTACCATAGATGTGAGGGGTGCTTAAAACCTTCCTCTTGCATAACAAACTCCCCGTACCCAAATCTCTGATAAGTTTATTAGTTTTGATTTTAATAACTTTTGTGGATTTTATTCGCTTTTCTCTCATTTCCTTTGAAAACAATAAAGCGTGATGGCGACTTTGTTTTAGATATATGAGCTAATTCAATTCAATGGACTTAATCTCACAAAATTCACCGCTACAATGGCAAGAAATATTTATTTAGCAGATTGATGGAAAGAAAATTTTCAAGCCTAATTTGGAACCAGATCACCTTGCAGCTTGGGTGAAGGAAACTGCAACAAACTTACAACAAAAATGTTTCTAAGTTCATATATCTATTGATTCTTTATTGCTGATATATATGTGATATAGAATGGTTCACTTCTTTGATATGTGATATATATGACCCATTTATGTACCTTAAAATCCACTTCAATGCTTGCTAGTGAGCCTTTCCAGGATTCTCCATGTACCTACTTACAAGACTTACTGCATATGCTATGTCGGGTCTAGTACAGACCATAGCAAACATCAAAGAACCAACTATATTAGCATATGGGACGTTTTTTATATAGGCTCTTTCGACATAAGTACTGAGACATTGATCAATACTCAGCTTGAATTGAGGGTTTGTTGGAGTCACAACAGGCTTTGAATTTGACATACCAAACTTATCGAGAATCTTCCGTAGGTATGCCTCTTGAGATAAGCATAATTTCAACTGCTTCCTATCTCTTCAAATGTCAATTCCAAGAATCCTAGATGTAGCTCCCAGATCCTTCATATGAAACTCCTTATTGAGTTCAGCCTTCACCCTCTTTACATCTTCGACATTTGTTGCTTGCTATGAGAATATCATCTACATAAAGCAACAAAATAAGAAATGAATTACTAGGTAGAAATTGGAAGTAAACACAGTGGTCGAACTGACTTCTAACAAAACTTATGCGTGCCATGAACTTTTCAAATCTCCTATTCTACTGTCAAGGAGATTGTTTCAGTCCATATAAAGATATTTTTAGCTTGCACACATAATCTTCCTTCCCCTTTTCGACATACCCTTCAGGTTGCCTCATCAGGATCGTTTCATCTAGATCACGATACAAGAACGCAGTCTTCACATCCATCTGTTCCAATTCAAGATCGAACTGTGCCACCGTGGAAAGCAACATTCCAATGAACCTATTTTTCACAATAGGAGAAAACACATCATTGAAGTCGACACCTTCTTTCTGAGTGAAACCCGTTACGACCAACCTTGCCTTGTATCTCTTCGACGCCACTCCTTCGATTCCTTCCTTAACTTTGAAAATCCATCTACAGCTGACTAACCTTGCTCCAGCAGGTTTCTTGATCAGTTCCCAGGTGTGATCATCATGAAGAGATTTCATCTCATCATTCATGGCCTTCAGCCATTCAGTTTTATTTTGACTCCTCATAACTTCCTTATAGTCTCTAGGTTCTTCGTCTAGAACCTCACTTCTAGAGATTAAGGCATAAGCTATAAGATCTGCATACCCAAGTCTCCGGGGTAGCTTGATGACTCTTCTCGACCTGTCTCTTGAAAATATGTAGTCATCGACAGTTTCCTCAACTTCCTCAGCATCTTCTGCTTCTTCTTCGACTTCATCAGGGATATGCAATTCAGCATCAACATGATCCACCTCAACACGATTCTCTACCTATTCCAGCTCTTCGTCAGATGTTTCTGTATTTCGACCAACATCATTAGTTTTCTTAAAAGCCATTTCAGCTTCATTGAAAACTACATCTCGACTGGTGATTCTCTTCTTGTGACCTGGCTCTAGGCATCATAACCTATAAGCTTTAAATCCTTTAGGGTATCCCATGAACATGCATTTCAGAGCTCTAGGTTCGACCTTGTCTTTCCTAATGTGAGCATATGCTATGCAGCCAAATACTTTCAGTTTGTCGAGATCTGATGGGTGTCCAGACCACACTTCTTCAGGTGTCTTCATATCTAAAACTGTCGATGGACATTTGTTTATCAGATATATTGCTGTCGAAATAGCCTCAGCCCAAAACACCTTCTTTAACCCAGCACTAGTTAACATGCATCTAACCCTCTCCAAAATAGTTCGATTAAACCTTTCAGCCAAACCATTTTGTTGTGGAGTACCTGCAGTAGTTTTGTGCCTTGTAATATCATCCCTAGTCTTTTGGATGAATACCCATAATTTTTTGGAATAATCATCTACTATGGATAGAAAATACCTCGCTCCTGAATGTGATGGACACCTTGTAGGCCCCCACAGATCAACATGGATATAATCAAAGGATCCATGTGTTCTTTGTTTTCCTTTGTTGAACTTCACTCTGCAAGATTTTCTAAGTACACAAGGTTCACAAAACTTCATCTTTTCGACTTTGTCTCCACCAGTCTGATTTTGTTTCCCTAATTCGACCATACCCCTTTCACTGACATGGCCTAATCTCATGTGCCAGATTTCTGTCTTCGACAAAGATTTCGTGGATGCAACATTTGTCGAACCACTTACAACTTCAGCCTCAAGGGTACACAAGCCTTGTTTCTTCACATCTCTCAAGACTTCCTTCGACCCCTTCATGAGTCTTAGGATACTTTTCTATCCTTGGAGTACATATCCTTTCTTGTCGAATTCACCAAGAGAAAGAAAATTTCTCTTCAAATTAGGAACATACATGACTTCAGTCAACAACCTTATTGACTCATCATAGAGCCTGAATCTCACAGATCCAATACCTGCAATCTTACAAGCTTTGTTGTTTCCCAGCAATACATACTTACCATCTTGATCACATAATTCCTCAAACAAGTTTTTGTTTGGACTCATATACCAAGTGCAACCTGAATCTATAATCCACTCCTTACTAGAGTCACTGCTCGAAACCATAAGAACATCAGATGATTCGAAATCATCTTGAACATGGCTACATTACCATTATCCTTACCTCCACGATCTTTCAGGCTTTCAGGGAACACATTTCTTGTGTGACCCTCCTTCTTACAATGATAGCATCGAATTCCAGATGCTTCGCCACGATAAGACTTCTGCTGACTTTTACCTTTCTTCTTGTCGAACTTACCATCCATTCGCAAGAATTTTCCCTTAACGGCCAAACCTTCACCAACAGTCGAAGGTTTATGCTCCTTTCGTTTGTTCAAGTCTTTAGAATACAGGGCTGATTGAACTCTTCAAAGGCCAGGGACTCCCTTCCATACAAGAGAGTTTCTTTGAAGTGAGCATGTGATCAACGCAAAGCACACAACAATAACAGCGCTTGATCTTCATCATCGATCTTCACATTAATATTTTCAAGATCAAGAATCGGCTTGTTGAACATATCCAACTGCTCAGCCAATACTTTGTCTTTAATCATCTTGAATGAATACAAAGCTTGCTTCAGGTAGAGTCGATTCACCAGCGATTTGGTCATGAACAAACTTTTAAGTTTCACCCTTAACCTTGATGCCGTTGTCTCCTTTGATACATGTCGAAGAACCTTATCACCAAGGCTCAACAAAATCGCCATGTGGGCTTTCTCTATCATGGTCGTCTTTTCTTTTTCAGTTAACGCAACATCTATAGCTGCCGCTCCCTTCAACGCTTCCAAACAACCCTGCTGAACCAGTAGGGCTTTCATGTTCAAGCGCCACAGACCGCAATCGTTCACTCTGGTGAACTTTTCAATCTCCTACTTTGTTGAAGGCATCTTCTCCATGCTCACCGCACCAATTTGTTGTGAAAAACGATGTCAAGAACAAAGTATAATAGGAAATTAGGGAAAACAAGAAGAACAACAAGGATTGGTTATAACTGTTATTCTTTCCTTTTTCTTTAAAACAAGATTACAAGTTACAAGAATAACAAATAACCCTCTCACCCTAAATTAGGATTTGTAGTATGCAATGATGAGAGACTAGTATGCTATTTATAATAAACCTAACATACTAAACTAATAGGCTTTTTCACAAATACCCATTACAAGCCAACTTAGGGTACAAGCTAACTTAAACAATTGGACATAACAAACAGGCCAAATTCGAAATACTAACAACCCTAACATTTCAACACCCACATACTAGAACACACATCGACTACAATATGTAAGTATTTTGACACAGTCTCTGTTGAACCAAAAGCTACCCTTCGACACACTAGAGTTCGATCCAATTCTCACACCTATGTATCCTTCAGATATTGTATGTCTTATGTGAAGTTTATTACCCATGCAGTATTCTATTATTATATAAAGATGGGTGAGTGTTTTCGAATGTGATTTACAATTTTAAATATTATATTAATATATAACACTTAGCTTCGTTGCAAGTCATATAGGAAGAAAACATGGAGTTAATTTTTTTTCCTTCATTTCCTTAAGACTCTCTGGTTCAAAATTTATTTTGGACAAGAGTGATTTGATAAATAATAGTCCTTTTCTTAGCTTCCTTGTCCACACTTTGATTGTTTGTTTCTTTAAATGGTGTTTCTCAGGTTGGTTTGTTTTGTATGATTTTAAGACATGATTGTATTTACACTTTGAAAATTGCCATACTTATTTGGAGGATTTGATGGTGTAACCGCATATATGACTTCAATTTCTAATTGAAACAAAATATTCACTTGAATTGCAACAAAGATCATGAAATTAGTCCATTAAAATTCATTAACAGTGAGTAAAATCAAATTAACTAATAATAAATGTCCAACTTTTTAAATAATTCATTTTTAGTAATAGAAATCATAAAATGACATGTTTTTGACAGCTATAATTATTTTATATAGAATGCTTATTGCATTGCAATATTCTACTAAATTTATAGCCAATAAAAGTTCCAAATAATTGGACATGAAAAAAAGTTATCACTTATATAATGCTTATATGCAATTATCTAGAATGCTTATTGAATTGATACTGAAATACTAAACTTATATAGAATGCTTACAATATAGTACTAAGTTTATATAGAATGCTTATTGAATTTATACTGTATTGTTAAATTTGGACATGCAAAAAAATTGATATTGCATTGCAATGCATTTTATAGAATGCTTATTGAATTGATACTGCATTGCAATATAGTACTAAATTTATACAGAATGCTTATTGAATTTATACTGTATTGTTAAATTTGGACATGAAAAAATTATCACTTATATAAAAAAAAATTGGACATGAATTTAGATTAAAAGTTTTTTAATCTAGAAAAAAATTTATCACTTATATAATTTTGAAATGTATCAAAACAAATATAGAATCAAAGAATAAACAAAAAAATAGTATTAATTTTTTTTAGGTAAATAGAAAGTTTAGAATTTTAAACAAATAAATCATTCACAATATTAAAATAATTTTAATTGTCATAATTTTATTTAGTGTCAATATTAAAATTAAATTGAAATTTAAAATTAATTTAGTATTTATAAAATGAACAATAAAATAAAATTCAACGTGGTAGTTCAGTCACAGTTTAAAAATAGAAAAAAAAAATTTTAAAAAATATGTACGAAATGACTAATATGATTCAGTTAAATTTTATAAGGGAAATCAAATCTTTTTTATCAGAGATTAATTTGAGTTTTATAATTTTTGTGAGAGACTAAAATATCTTCACTCTATTAATTTATCTTCATTCAAATTAACTCAATTAATAGCTTTCTTTAAGAACCACATGAGCTCACAGTCACATATACTACAAGAGTGAGGCAGAATAGTATTAGTAGCATTTTTAGGAAGAAAACTTGGAAAGATTGTGTGCGAAACATTCCTCTTTATGTGCATGAGTAATGAGCAATAATCATGGAGCAGATTCTAGACATCTAGTGTGTCCACTGCATTGAACCATTCGTTGATTGAATTTTATCTAACCGACATAAAATATGATAAGGCATAGGCAAGTGTGAAGAAGAGTTGGTGGAGGAGTGTTAAATAGCATTCATGTCATTCATGTGCACTTTCAGAGCAGAGCCATTGCTGTTGGAAAGTGTCGTTTCAGTGAAAGCATTGAAGGGTGAAATAACTCCTCTCATCCTTTCTCATAAATATGACAACAAAAGGGTGCTTTTTGCATTTTACTTTGGCAAAACTACAGTGTCTTTTAGCTCAATTTTTGCATCTATATCTTTATCTTAAAAAGTGTTTACTATGTTAAATCAATTTTAAATCTCAACTTATGTTATAAATTTTAGATGATGATGAACAAAAATGAAATTTCTTTGGAAGTTAAAGAGTATTATGGGGTGGATTGAGATATTCTCTAAATTATATACTTTATTTATTTTAAAATAATGATTATTGTTTAAAATTTTTACACATAAATTAAATAATACGATAATTTTATAATTATTATTTTTTATCAGAAGGTGGACTGAGCACACCACAAATATATTAAAAAAAAAAAGAAGTTATTGAGAAAGGAAATTAGGGGGATCAAACCAAAAGTCCCTTAATGAATAACTCTATAATAAGGAAGAATAATAGAGTTTTTTGCAAACTTCATTAGAATCTCCCTGTAAACAACTTTTGCAAACTTCATTAGAATTAGAATCTCCCTGTGAACAATTTCCCACCAAGTAAAATCCTTTACATGTAATCCTATGTTAGCGAGTCTATCCGCGCAATGATTTCTTTTCCTAAAAATATGAGTGACCAAAAAATTGATAGATCTAACAAGATGAAGAGCATTCTCCCATTTGCTCCGAAGAGCGCAAGGGACAATGCGAGGCTTGGAGAAAGCTAAAATCACCAACTTTGAATCCGTTTCAAGCCATAAATTAACTCAGTTTTTTTGCTTAGCAATTTCGATAGCAAAGATGGCACTAGATAACTCAGCCATAAAAGCATTACCTGATCCAAGAAATTTGGAAAAACTACCAAGATGCTTTCCCGCATGATCTCTGTAGATACCAGCGCATGCCGCACGTTGAGGTACTCTTGACGACTTGTTGTCCGTATTGCATTTTATTTAATGGAGAACTGGAGGGTGCCACAAGAATTCCTCGACTATAAAAGCTTTAGGAGAATTAACTTTAACATTGAAACTCTTGAATATCTTGAAATCCAACACCGAATTCGAACCGACTTTTGAAGTAACATTGCCCGTATAAACAAACATTACACATTTACTAAATTAATCTTAAGTAACATGTTTGAATAAGTGTCTAAGATGATAAAAAAATCATACAATTAAAAAAATTAAAAAATTAGTAATCATTTTTATATTAAAAATTAAAAATTAAAAATAACATTTATTTTAAAACAAATATTTTTTTCTTAAAACTAAAGTACTATAAACAAACAGAGGAGTGTTACGCTTTCACCGCTCATCACTAAAATTATAGAAAATTTCTTTACCCACCTCCCTATGGGGGTCACCCCCAGCGAAAAACCTAAACTACCCCTACTTCGGAGGTGAATCTCCGATGTTATATTTTTTTTTTTAATTTTTGTTGACTTCGGAAATGCATCTCCGAAAACACCAATTTTTTGGTGTTTTCGGAGATGCATTTCCGAAGTCAAAAAAAATTCAAAATCCGTGCATATTTTCGGAAGTTCATTTCCGAAACTGTTGCTGCATATACAAATTTCCCTCCTTCACTATTTCATCATTTTTCTCCAAAACTTCTCAAAACCCTCTCTAAAACCCAATCAATCTCCATCAATTTTTCGCCCTAAAATCACGTTTCAAACCGTTGATCACGTTAAAGGGAGCATAGAAAGCTACAATTTCAGGTAAACATCTCTCATTTCATCCCCTATTTCACTACATTGATTCAACAAATTTATGCTGAAAACTGATATGGTTCGGAAGTTCATTTCCGAAATATATTACCTAAAAAATTTCGGAAATGAACTTCCGAAATATGCCCTGACAGTTTAAAAAAAAAACAGTTTTGGCCAATTTTGCTAATTTATTCATTTGTTAGGTATGGTGCATCCGGAAAACATTGTGCAAGACGATGGAGTATTAGTTCCGGAAATTGTCAACGTTAATAACGATTCGGTTATTGACGTTACTCCTATGATCAATGCGGTCGATGTTCGGCAACATTTTACAAATGATCGGAGCTTCGGTAGTCGCGAACAATTGATTGATTGGGTTCGGAAGGAAGCTAACAAACATGGATTTGGAATTGTTATTTTAAGGTCGGACAACGGAAATAGTAGGCGGAAAGCTTTCGTTGTTTTGAATTGCAAACGGGGTGGTAGTTATGTACAATCAAACCGGGTGCTAAAACACGAGGACACGGGATCGAGAAAGTGCGGGTGTCCGTTTAAGTTGCGTGCCACTCGGAGAGTTGATGATTTGTGGCGGTTAACCGTAATTTGTGGAATGCATAATCATGCCTTGGATGTCAAGTTACACGGGCATCCAATGGCGTGTCGTTTGTCCCGCGAAGAGAGGAATGTGATATCGGACCTAACGATAGTCAAAGTGGCGCCTCGCAACATACTTGCCGATTTGAAGCGTAAGAAACCGGATAGCGTTTCAAATATCAAGCAAATTTACAATGAACGGCACAATCTCAAGGTTTTGAATATGGGCCCTCGGTCGGAAATGCAACAACTTTTGAAACTACTAGGCGATAACAATTATGTTTCAAGCTTCCGAACCTCCGAGGACAAAGTTACGGTGCGTGATATTTTTTGGACTCATCCCGAAAGTATCAAATTATTCAACACATTTCCGACCGTTCTTGTCATGGATTCGACGTACAAGACAAACAAGTATAGGCTTCCTCTTCTAGAGATCGTCGGTGTGACTTCGACGGACAAGAGTTATTCGGTGGGGTTTGCTTTTTTGGAGTGTGAAAAAGAAGACAACTTTACGTGGGCCTTGGGAATTTGCAAGTCTTTGTTAGTTGATCAAGAGGTTATGCCAAACGTCATTGTCACCGATCGGGACAATGCTTTGATGAATGCGGTCGATACCGTCTTCCCGACATCTACCGCTTTACTTTGCCGGTATCACATAACTTGCAACGTGAGAAGCAAGTTGAAACCCGCGGTTGGGACAAAAGATAGGCCGGATGAAAACGGTAAAGTTGTCAAAGCCGGTGTTGTGGTTGATAGGATAATGTCGGCATGGAGGGGAATTTTGGATGCATACTCCGAAGAGGATTATACCAAGAAATTGGTACACTTTAGGTCTTTGTGTGGTTCCATTAAGACTTTTTGTCATTACGTCGAATCCACCATTCTTGACAAAGTTAGAGAAAAAGTCGTGTGCGCTTGGACAAATCGGGTTAGACATCTTGGTTGCACCACGACTAACCGAGTTGAATCCACACATGCGGTCTTCAAGAGGTGGTTGGGTGATAGCAAGGGAGATTTGTGTCGCGGATGGGACACCGTGAACCAAATGCTTGAAAATCAACACAATGAAATTCAAACATCGTTCGGCCGGAGCAAGACGGTTATGGAACACCGGTATAAGGGCCAAATTCTATTCTCCCAATTGATTTACAACATATCTCGAACGGGTTTGAATTTTTTGTTTCATGAAGCTAAGCGGTCGGAGACCACGGGGACGGATAGTTCATTATGTGGGTGCACCATTAGAACTACATATGGCCTTCCGTGTGCTTGTATACTTGCAAAAAAGAAAAATTTGAATTCACCCATACGCATGGATGAGGTAGCCGACCATTGGAAGAAACTTCGTTTTGATGATTTTGACCCGCCGAAAGAAAATGACTCCAAAATCACCATCTCCGACGAGTTGGAAGTGATAATGGAGAAGTTTGCTAAAGCGGACGACACAACAAAAATGCACATAAAAGAACAATTGCGAAAGATCGCATTTCCGGAGACCACCGATTTGAAACCGCCATCTCAACCGGATAAAACGAAATGTGCACCGAAAAAGTCCAAAATTACACAAGATGACACGTCAACAAAACGATATCCTTCCTATTTTGAACAAGTGGATGCATCGTTCCCGAAAATTCATGAGACACCGAAGTCTAAGTGTAGTGGTAACAAAGGAGCCCGTATTTCGAAGCCACCTCGCACACCACCGATCAAAAAATCACCAATTGTCTACATTGATGAGATGCCACTTTTTATGCACAAATATATCGATAACATCGTTGATGTTGGCGGCGACGACAATTGTGGATATCGGGCCGTTGCGGGTTTGCTCGGTAAAGGGGAAAATAATCACACTTTAGTCCGACGGGAACTCATTGCGGAGTTGACTTCGTATCGGGACATCTACGGCCGACTATATGAAAATCAAGAAAAGTTTGCAAAAATTCATGATTCACTTGTTCCATCACTTACCGGTATCGCTCCGGTCTCGAAGTGGATGTCATTCCCCGATATGGGTCATCTAATAACAAGTGCCTATGATATTGTATGCGTCGATTTGACGAGGTTTGGACTAAGTGAGACTTTCTTTCCACTTCATAGTCGACCGCCATTAGACTCGTCGGGCTGGATCATATGCATCAGGTATCTACGATCGCGGCACTTCATCCAAGTGTTTTTGAAACCGGGGTGTCCTATACCGGCTACTTGTTGTCAATGGACCGCACATCGTTCAAATGAGGCGGAGACTTGGCCGGATCCTTTCGTTTCAAGAATGGCGGAGTTTGAAGAAATGATGAGCCAAGAGCGCGAGCAAAATAGAGAGCGGTCGAAGGACGTGCCTATTTTGGACTTAGGATCCACCGATTGGTTCGGTGAATTTTAGTTCGTTCCGGATCGTTTTTGTTTGTAACGATCATTTTTTGTATGTATTGTTGTTTATCATGTAAAATCGGACCGATTCAATACATATATAATATAAGTATGTTTTATGTCATCTTTGTGTAATTTATGTTTAATGTCAATTTCATTTGTTCAATTTACACAACACACTAAGCAATCAACAAAATGCAAAGTTTATGTCTGTTTCTGCATAATTCGGAAATGAACTTCCGAAATATGCTTGTCTGCCTCCTATTTTCGGAAGTTCATTTCCGAAATGTCCCCTGAGGCAGGGTAAGGTTTGTTGGGCCATCAATGCTCCAATAAGTCTATAAATACCACACACTCTTCTTCATCCTCTTCACACCACAAAACACAAATGGCACAAACCTACCCCCACCTAGCATTCGTCTACTTTGAAACCGGCTACCCGATGCTGTTCCAATTTCGCTTCTCGCGCGACACGCCGTTTGCGGAGTTGATACCGTCGCTCAACACGCTTTTGCGCTATCCCGAGAATCGAAAGGTTGTCAAGCTCGAGTACCGCTCGCCATCGCTTAACGACGAGGGAGGCATTAAGTTCACACCTTTTGAGATCAAGAACGACGAAGATTTAGCGGTTTTGTGGACAACGTTCGACCGATTTTCTTCGAAAGGCCCGATCGAGTTGGACGCGAAACTTCAAAGATCGGCGGACGACGTAATCAAAATGTTGACTCATCCCCACCTACCCGTGTTCAACAATATGTAACTTTAATTTTCAGTAATATTATCGTTGTAATCTTCACCCGATTAAATAAAGCGAATCGTTGTTGTTTTCCATTTTTCTTCTGTCCAGACATAAATTCGGAAGTTCATTTCCGAATTTCTCCAAGGGGGGTGCGTTCGGAGATGAACTTCCGAAACACCACATTTTCTAAAAATGTAACTTTATTTCGGAGATGCATCTCCGAAATCAATATTTTATATTAAAAAAAACACGTTTTCGGAGATACATTTCCGAAAACACCTTTTTTTCAAAAAAAAGTACCTTTTCGGAAACGAACTTCCGAAACAAGGGGTAGTGTTGTAAATTCACCAGGGGTGAGCAAGAAGGTTAGGAGGTGGGTGAAGAAATTTTCAACTTATATACATTTTACATGATATTTTGATGAATTGATGATATATCTACCCTTTTTAAATGATTAGTGAAATAAGCCTCTTAGCAACATTCTTAAATGAAAAATAAACCTGTTTCAATGCTGTCGATATCTTAAAAGATAAATGAATAATTTAGTATATAAAATTACTAACTCGATAATGAAAATAAACTCATAATTAACATATTCTTATTAAAAATAGTTAGTATTCTTATGAATATTTATGTTAGTGGATGTCCATCCATCTCCTAGTTTTTCATCTTCTTATTCCATACTTAATATGTGTTTAATATATGTGATTTTCTATCTCCCTTGAGTCCTATAAATAGAGATCCATATTGGAATATAAAACACACTTGAAATAAGATAAGATAATATTGGTCTCTTTCTTCTCTACCTCTCTTTGATTTCTATATACTTTTTATTTAGTTCATAACACGTTATCAGCACGAAGCTCTACCAAACTTGAAAAAAAAATTGAAGCCCTAATTGTTAGAGGTAATATTAGTTAATTATTTTATTATTTTACTTTCTCATTATCCATGTTGAATTTTGATATTATATCTTATTAAATTATCAATAATCTCTAAAGGATTACAAAAACAACGTGTTTGTTATATAGTTCTTGAAGAACTTAACAAATATCCATTAAAGATAGTATTAAGTTTGTTATATAGTTCTTGAAGAAAGTATCAAATGTCCTAGAAGGATAATATTGAGTTTCATATATAATTCCTGAAGAATTATAAAAAAAAATGGTGATTGTGATTGAGTTCCTGAAGAACTACACAAAAAAAAACTTTTTATCACTACGAAGATCATTTGTGATATATAATTCCCGAAGAGTTAAAGTTTTAAAATAAGGATTTCTCACACCTTAAAATATTTTATTTATATTATTAGAAGAATTTCATCATGATATTAATGAATCCCAGAAGGATTGCATCTATACTAATAACATATCCCTGAAGGATTGCACAAAGAACAATTTTTCTTGACCGTTGTTTATGGAAATCGTTAGTGATGTGATATTTGTAGAACTAAAGATTAATATTAAACTATCTCCAAATTATTATTCAAATATTCAGTTTAATCGAATATTGTGTTTATAAATAATTGATGAATTCCAGAATAATTCAACGTTCAATCACCTTTAAAAGGTCGCATCTATAATATTATTGAATCTCAGAAGGATTTCATAATTTTTTTTGTATCGATCTAAAAATTCATAATTTGTAATATGCTCATTAAAAGATTGTCATTCTAGAAAAATGACACAAATAATTTTAACGCATCCCAGAAGGATGGTTATATATATTTTTAGATTATTGTTTATAACAAATTTTTTATATAATTCCTGAAGAACTTATCAAGCATCCCTGAAGGATAGCAAAATAAATTATTTTTATAGTTCTTGAAGAACTTATCCATCCCTGAATGATGGTAAATAAAATTAATTATATGACGATATAATTTTAGTGATATAATATTGTATGATTAAATATGTTTAATTTTATAAGGGGTAATTGTTTGATAATTATATGATAATATGTTTATATGAATGTGTTTGATTAAAGTGTTTAATACTGAGATACTATTATATTGGTTTTGAATTATATTTGAGGTATTGAATATCTTTGTATTACACAACACAATTTGGACAGAAAATTGTAATAGAAAAGCTACTGTCTTTTTCCTCGGGCTTGTACTACACTTATATCAGTACAATTTAAGCATATGTTATTGTAAACCAGTAGTATACAAATTACACTTAAATGTTTCGTTGGTAAAACCGGTTGGGTCATCTCAGATATAATATGATGCGAATAATTTGTATTGAAGAACTAGAAGTTTCTTCAATCCAGCCAATTTTTGTGTGTTTCTAAAGGAAAATAAAAATTTGAGAAATTGCGTTTTTATGACATTAATTGTTGCATCGACTAAAATATCATGCATATGTCTCTACTCACAGCCAGAAGTTTGTGAAATTATTTTCTCAACTAATTAGACTAAGATCTTGTTTTCTGGATTTTTTTTATAGAAATTCCTGTATAAGTATCACATATATTATTAAAATTGATATTGAATATCATGTAATATATGTTCATAAAAAGAAAATGGACTCGAAGATCCATTCTTTAGACGTCTAAAGTTAATTATATGGTTGATACTTATGAGATCATCAATTCTAAATTATATATTTGAAACACCCAAACTATGATATTAAGATATTTATTCGCATTAAGCCAACAAGATACTATATCTCAGTCCTCCCTAATTTATTCTAATACTTCTCATCTAAGTGAACAATTGGATGTGTTGTGTATATTCCAATTGCTCCAATATAATATATTAAGATGAGTCATAAAAGAATATTGGAAAAATATAATTAAAATGACTCTCAATTTTGAGGATATATTTTGAGAAAATAATCAAATACTTGATTTGCAGTCTAGTAGGCGGATTATCACTTGATAAATTAATTTTCTCAATATTAGGGGGAGGGAATAAGCAGCTGAAATCATGAACAAGAAGTTCAAATGAACACTGAAATCATGAACAAGAAGTTCAAATGAACAATTTAAAATAAATTGTTGTGTTGATCCTCATACAAATCAATATGAACCAAAAGTTCAAAATATTATTCATTTGCAAAGTTTATGAAATAAATTATCAGCTGATAATACTCCACTCAAAGTGGATTCTCCTATTGGATAATATAATATTACAAATGAGTTGTTGTTGCGCCTGAAGCGTGGTAAGAAAGTCGGTTCCAATGTTAAAAGTCCTCTACTAAGAAAAGAAACTAAAGATGACCCAAGTGAGGATATGAAAATGCTAAGAGCACTTTGACCTAATTTAATTTTCAGTTCCAGAAGAACAAATCAAGTACTTGAAATATGAAATAAAGAGATCTCGATAAATTATGTCATGGATGAAATGGAATGGAACCGAAATTGAGATAACTAAATAAAGTCAATATTGACAATGTCTTTGTATACAATATAGCTCTAAAATTGATCAATGATAATGAGGATCATGAGTCAAAGTCTATTAAAGATTAGAGACTAAGTGAGAATTGGCCAAAATAAGTTCAATTGAATAAGAATTAAACTCACTTTACAAGTGACTCACTTTTGGACCTGTAGTCCGAACACCTCATGGTGTGAAACTAATTGGATATAAATGAGTTTTTGTGAAAAAGAAAAATAAGAATGATATAAAGTTTGATTTATTTCTCAATGATTTTCACAAAGACCTAAGATTGATTTTGATAAAACATATTCACCTGTAGTGGATTCAATTGATTTTTTGATAATTAATTAGCCTTGTAACACATGAAGGGCTTAGTTTGAACATGATGGATGTAATGACATCTGATTTATATGGTTCACTTAATAGTGACATTTACATGAAACTCCCTGAAGGGTTCAATATACCAGAGGCATGTAATTTTGGATCTCAAGAAAACTACTCCATCAAATTGAACAAGTTTCTCTATGGGTTGAAACAATCTGGATGCATGTGGTATAATCACCACAATGAATATTTACTAAAGGATGGATATACAAATAACTCAGTTTGTCCTTGTATTTTCATAAAATGATTTGGAAAAGTATTTGCAATAATAGTTGTCTATGTGGACGACATAAGTATTATTGGAACTCCTGAAGTTCTTCCAAAAGCTATAAATTGCTTAAATAAAGAGTTTGAGATGAAGGACCTAGAAAAGATAAAATATGTCTAGGTTTGCAAATTGAGCATGTGGATAAAAGAATATTTGTACATCAAGAAGGCTATATAGAAAAGTGTTGAAATGATTCTATATGGACAAAGATTTTTAGATGAAAATGTTAGATCCTTAGATGTGGAGATAGATCTTTTTAGGCCTCGAGAAAAGGATGAACATCGCTTGGTCCTGAAGTACCATATCTCACTGCAATCGGAGTACTAATGCACCTTGCTAATTATACACATCATGATATATCATTTGCCGTCAATCTATAAGTAAGATAGAATTATTCACCTACACGAAGAAATTGGAAAGCGGTCAAACATATACTTCGTTATCTTAAAGATGCTGGTTACTTGTCAGATTCTCACAATGGTAGATCAGAAAAAGGTTATTTATTTACATGTGATGGTACAACCATTTCATGGAGATCTATGAAACAAATCATGGCAACAACTTCATAAAATCCTGCATAATTATTACCACTACATGAAGTCACTTCGAAGAAGACATTTTAAGCAACGGCTACAAAGCATATCGTCTCACATGTAAATGTCTGCATGAGGGGGAGAAATACATATGTTTTGCACTCTTTTTTCCTTCACCATGGTTTTGTCCCATTGGGTTTTCCTGGTAAGGTTTTTAACGAGGCAATTCACATTCAAAGGATATTGTACTCTTTTTCCTTCACTAGAATTTTTCCCATTGGGTTTTTTTTAGTAAGGTTTTAATGAGGCATATCCTCAATGGACATCCAAGGGGGAGTGTTATGAATATTTATGTTAATGGATGTCCATCCATCTCCTAGTTTTTCATCTTCTTATTCCATACTTAATATGTGTTTAATATATGTGATTTTCTATCTCCCTTGAGTCCTATAAATAGAGATCCATATTGGAATGTAAAGCACACTTGAAATAAGATAAGATAATATTGCTCTCTTTCTTCTCTACCTCTATTTGATTTCTATATAATTTTTATTTAGTTCATAACAAGTATAATATTTAAGTGAAGTAAAATTTTATAAACAAACATATATTAGTGAAAAAATTTAATACTAATTTTACGAAAGAAAAAATACAAATAAAACACATTTTAATATGAGATCTGGAGAGTTCTTAGAAGGGACTAAGTCACTCAAATTTAGAATAATATAATATAAGAATATTTAATGTTTGTAGAAAGTTAAAAATTTAGTAACTCAACTCAAAGTTACTCAATAAAATAGTTAAATATATTTTTAGTTTCTATAAAATTATTAAATTTGATTTTTGATTTTTATAAAAAAAAAACTATGTTTTAATTTCTATAAAATTATTTATGACTGTAGTTTTAGTCTTTATAGAAAGACTAAAATACTATGTAAGAATAATTTTATAAGAACTAAAATATAAAATATTTATATGAACTAAAAATGTATTTAATCTTTAATAAAAGAATAAAAGTAAAAACAGGCGTCTTAAATTTTAATCACTAATAATAGGCTAAATTACAGTTTTGGTCCCCCTGTTTTAGGTTTTTCACGATTTTGGTCCCCCTATTTTTTTTTAAACAGTTTTGATCCCCCATTCCAATTTTGTCCATGAACAGTGCATGAACAGTACATGTCCGTACATAAACAGTGCATGAACAGTTGCATCAAAATTGGGATGGAGGACCAAAACTGCTTAAAAAGAAAATAGGGGGACCAAAATCGTGGAAAACCCAAAACAGAGGGACCAAAACTGTAATTTAGCCTATAAAAAAGTTATAATTTTAGTTTATTTGTTTTAGTTCATTTACAAATGTTTTGACTCTTTAAGTAAAATTATTGATGTGTTTAATTTTTAATAAAAGCATGACAAGTATTATCTTGGTCATATAACAAGTTATTAAATAGACATTTTTGCGAAATCTTAAAGATGAAAAAGCCACACATCCATTACTTACCGGTACAAAAATGTGAAAAGTAAATAAATAACTTGTAAATAAGAAAAAAAAACAACACAAGTCATCAATTTTGAAAATGTAATAAGAAGAATAAAATTGTTTCAATTTAAAATAGAGAGATGAAAATTGATATTAAGTTAAAATAAAAATAAACTATTTCTAAATAACATAATGCTATTATTCTTAAGGGTTAAATATATTTTTGTTTCTTATAAAATATCAAATTTTGTTTTTGGCCCCTATAAAATAAAAAGACAAATTTTGGTCCCTACAAAATTATTATGCACGTAGTTTTAGTTTGTACTATTAAATTAATGTGTAGTTTTGAATAATTATTTTGCAGACATGTTTAGAATGTTTTAAAAAGTTCCTTGAAAAATAAGAAATTTAAAATTTGATTTCTAAGTCGAGATTTCCATTACTTTTATCATTATCTTTTGAAATTAAAAAAATTCATATTTAAGTTTTTTCATTTTAAAAAATTTTAAAGTTTGGTAAATAAATGTTTTACAATATTCTATAAAAAAATATTAAAAAATTTAAAAATTAAAAAGAAATCAAACAGTTTTCAAATTTTAAAAAATAGCAGGAACTTAATCTGCATACATAAAATTTTTTTAGGAACTAAAATAAATCATTTTTTAATAAGGACTAAAAATAAAATTTGCAATATTTATAAAGACCAGAAACATATTTAACTCTATTCCTAAATTGCCACTATTATCAAGAAGAAAATTATATTTAATCTATTAAAAATTAAAATAATATTCTTTATTCTTTATAACTTAAAATACTTTATTTTTAAATATATTTTAATATTTTAGATTAGATAAAATGAATAAATTAACCATGTTATAAAGTTCTATTTTATTACTTTGATCTCAAAGGTTGCCTATTTTACTATTCGGGAGATTTTGACCTATCTCCTTGATGGAACGTCTCTATTTTGTAGACTTACAAAGGTTACAGAGGTTATAAATAACCTCATTCCCCCAAACTAATCAACCTTTTTTATAGGTAGATTATCTATTGATGGGGTGGTGGCAGTAATTGAGTTGGTAGATCTGAAAAAGAAGACCGAAAAAACTTATCTTATTTTAAAGGTGGACTTTGAAAATACTTATAACTCAGTCAATTGGATTTTCTTAAATTATGTGCTTATTAGATTTGGGTTTAATGTTAAGTGGGGAGCTTGGATGCGTGCTTGTGCTTTCTTTGAAAATCCTATGGTTCTGATAAATGGTTTTCCAACCCAAAAAATTAATATTCAAATGGGATTAAGTCAAGGTTAACCATAGTTCACTTCCTTTTTCTACTTGTTGAGAGGCTTAGTGGATTGTTTTATAGGATTGTGGCTCTAAATTTATTCTATGGGTTTCGAGTTGAATCATCAAATTTAAGTGTATTCCATCTCTAGTATGTGGATGCCACAATTATATTGGCAGATACCTCGATTAATAACCTTTGTTCTATTAAGTATTTTCTATGGAGTTTTGAGTTAGTTTCAAGTTTTTGGGTTATTTTTTGTAATATTAGTCTCATATGGGTTAATGTAGATCCAATTTTCTTAGACTTAGGGGATGGATTTCTCAATTGCAACCCAAATTACCTTCCTTTTTTTAAGTACATTGGCCTTCCGATGGGGGCCAATCCTTGTCTCTGGTCTATGTGGGAACCTTTAGATGGTATGATTTCTAGACGGTTAAACTTGTGGAGTCATAGATACACGTGTGTCTAAGGCATCAGGTTATGCTTCTTGACATCAGTCTTTAACGGTATCACTATATTGTTCTTGTATTTCCTTAAAATTCCATCCATAATTTCGAGGAAGATCGTGATGATCAAATAATCTTTCTATGGAGAGGGGTAAAAATTGATTCGAGTGTTGCTTAGCTTAAGTACGATGATGTTTGTAAGTCTAAGCTCCAAAGCAGTTTGGGAGTTCATGATCTCTATTTGGTTAATTTGGATTTTTGGATAAGTGGAGATTGAGGCTTATCTTTGGCATTACTGGCCTTTGGTGTGAGATTCTTTCAGCCAAATATCGTGTCCCTGATTTTCTCTTCACTCATAAGTGATAAGTCCATTGGCTTTCGTTTTGCTTCTTTTTGGTGGAAAAAACTTCTCTTCTGGTGCCAAAGTTGAGAAGTCCTCAGATTGGTTTGTGTCTAGTTTGAGTAAGAAAGTGAGATATGGTCTTGTCACAGCTTTTTGGAAGAATTTATTTGTTGGTTCCACCTCCTTTGTGACAAGTAGTTGAGGCTTTTTAAAATCTCCAATCTATAAGATTGGCTGGTGGGTCAAACTGATGTGGTTGTGGATGTGAATTTGACACGGGATTTGAAGTGAAAGAGATTTCTTTTTGTCTACAAGCAGAAAATGGTTGATAAATTATTGTTAGCTATTCGGAATGTTAACCTATCTCTTACTCACAATAAGTGGTGGTGAGGTGAGTCTAAGGATGGTCACTTTCCTGTTACATTTGCGTACTTAGGGCTTCTTGATATATGTCTCATGTTCTTTCACCTACTCCTATGAAGTCATCTCATCCTCTTATTTTACCGCTTAGGATGACCAATTTAAAATGCCCTCACATGAACTCTATACCTTTCGAAGTCAACATGTGTTTCCATTTGTGGTCATTTGAGTGTCGATTGACTTTGCATCTACCATTTCAAAAAGTTTAAGCAACATTTGGCAATACTTTGTTTGACACACAAATGTCCCTTCTTTGAGCTGTTTGTTTTGATGTCCGAGAAGGTAATTTAACTCCCCCATTAACCTCATTTCAAACTCTCCCTGTATTATCTCTTAGAGCGTGTAGTTAAGCCTTCGGTGATGTCTCCTAGAAGGTTGTAAATTGGATGATTCTTTGAAGGCCTCCAGGCTAAGGGTAGGTCATCCACTCTACTTGGATTCTCACCCTTATCCTTTTCATTATTGTCATCTTCCTCCTCAAGTTTTACTTTTTCAAGTTGATCAATTTCTTCTTCGGTATCTTTGAGTATGTCTTCTGAAAATGCACATGTATCATGAAAAGAAATACCTTTCTCAACATTTCTCGGATGAGATTCATCCAAAATTAACATCCATGGATTTTTCAATCGTAAGTAATCTCTTTTTTAAAAAACTCTATATTCTTTGCTTGATTAAAAGCATCCAAGAAAAGCATGTAGGTATTATTTACCCATTAATTAACACATGTGAATGGTTCATGCATGAATGGTTATGAGATTCACATGTAAATGAACATTTTTCATGATTTCACACCAATAAACATGCATTCACACATGATATAACCTCACCGTACGAAGGATGGAGTATGCACAAGCATTTCACAAGGAACTCTCGCACAAAAGTTGAAACAAATGCAAATAGTGCCACAAAAACTTTTAGACAACAAGATTCTCATAACTTTTCTCTTTGTCAAGGTACCACATATCTTTTACCGATCTAGGGATACTTGTTTTAGCTTCCTAGGTCACAGAGTCCTTCTTCATTTCCCCAAAGTCAATGGATTGGGAGATGTCACCCATTATATGCCTTGAGCTACCACAAATGAGAATCCAAATTCTCTTCATAGAGCCAAGACATCTCTCCTGCAAAATCAAAAAGAAATACTAGAAACCCAATCTTCATTGGGGCCTTGAGAGTAAGTGAAACCTTGGTTGCATTTAGGAAACCATTGAAAAACGCCTTTAGAATCTAAAAACCTCTTAAGCTTTCATTTTTCATTACTTTTCCCCTTTTTGCAACAATAGTGACATATCACATGATGATGAGATTTACTTTTGTCATTAAGACCCTTTTTAACAACGTTATACCTTTTGTAAGGTTTAGTTAAAGGTTTTTCAAACTTTGAGTGATTAATGGAAAAATTAATCTTAGGTTGTAATGCTTTGTAAACTTTAGCTTTAAGAGTTTTAAATTTCTCTTGCCAAGTTTACAAGTTTCACAACCGAACAAAGACAATTCATCATCGTTTTTGTTAAGATTTTGACTATCTACAATAGATTTCTTTAGGGCTTCCATTTTCTTTTCATTTTCTAAAAAATTAGCTTATAATTTCGATAAGATTCTTTTACTTGAAGCAAGTTTCTAGAAATCCTCTAATGCTTCTTTATGTAGATTTTTAAATGCACTTAATAATTGGAAATAAGACAACTTATCAACACGTTCATATTTAGAATGACTTATATTCCTTTTCTTGTTTTTATGTTGGCGGGCTGAGAGACACACATTTTACCCTACTTCACTACCACTTGAGCTTTCATCACTTGATTAATCACTAACACTTTCCTAAGCAATTAATGGTAGCTCTTCTTAGCTTTCTAGGTTGTAGCTCTTCTTAGCTTTCTAGGTTTCTTGTGATGCCCCTTTTTCTTGTCTTGGTCAAGCAATGGACAACATGGCTTATAATGATCGACTTGCCACAATTTTAACATAAACCTTTTGATTTAGCTTTCTTGTTGTCATCTTCCCATGAGGATGTAGATTGTCTTATAAATTTAATTAGGTTTTTGTCGGAATGCTTTAGACCATTTATTTTGATGTACTTATTGTACTTTTTTACACACAACCTCATTTCTTCATAATTTGAATCTTCACTATCACTAGTATCACCATTCATTTGCTTATTCTGTTGAGGATCTATAACTAGAAGCCTTTAGAGGAATAGACTTTTTTTCTACCTCCTTGTCTTTGCTCTTCTCTTTCTTAAGCTTCTTCTCATGCTTTTTTCATGTTTCTCTAAGCAAGTGAGTTCTTGCTCATGTTCTTCGAGCTTGCCAAATAATATATTAAGATCAAGTGTATTGAGATTATTAGCTTTCTTGACCACAGTGTCATTTGGTTTCCAATCCCAAGTAAGACACATCAAAACTTTTTTATTAGGAATTGCATTGGAAATTAGATTACCGAGTGCATTTAAACGGTTAATGAGATGAGTGAACCTCTTTTGCATTTCGGTAATGGTTTCACCATGCTTCATGCGAAATAGTTCAAATTCTTGATTTAACGTATTAATTCTAGCTTGCTTGATTTCATTAGTTCCATCATAGGCAACTTATAATGTGTCCCACATAGCTTTAGCGATTTCACAATGGGAAACACGATAATACTCATCAACACCGAGAGCAGATATGAGAATGTTTTGTGCTTTCCAATCGTAACCCCACTTTTTGTGATCATTGTCATCCCATCGTGCTTTCGGCTTACGTATGATGACACCATTACCATCGATCATATTAATTTGAGTTGGACCATTCACAATGGCATCCCATACACCCTTATCATATGAATTGATAGGAATGTGCATACAAGCTTTCCAATAACCATAGTTTTCACTTGTGAAAATAAGAGCTCTATTGTACGCCTCTTTATGTTCGGTAGCCATTTTCTAATAATTGTTTGAAGCGTTGAATGAACCAGAGCTCTTGATGCCACTGTTTAGACGATGAAAACTTATCTAGAGGGGGATGAATAGATCCCCAGATTTGAAAAGCATATTTTAAAGGCTTTGAAAGCGTTTAAACTATGGCAAGCGGAAGTGTTGTGTTTAGATCGAAAGTCATCTAAACCACACCAGTTATTAGAACCTCAGACATGCACACAACTCGTTGTTTGGAATAACAATGATACATCAATTAACAAATCAAATTCTCACCTAACAGTTTTAATGTGATCACAAAGTAACCAATTTCCAATCAATTTAAACACAAAAATTCTAAGTGTCAAATTATCGAACTCTTGGTGTGCAATTAATTTTTTAGAATTTTACTTTAAGCTTTTTGATATCAAAATCCTTTTACAATCTAATTGATTATAAGTAATTCAATAAGTCAACACTATTCAAAGCAATTACCAGAAAATCGTTATGAATCAATCGCTCAATCAATGTGTTTGACAATTTAAAAATAGAAATTTAAATGCAAGAGATAAAGAGATAGAGATAGATAGATAGATAGATAGATAGATAGATAGATAGAGAGAGAGAGAGATAACACGGCGAGTTATTTAGGCAGTTCACCAATCGTCCTTGCTACGCCTACGCCTTCCCCCAATTCCAATTTGAAATTGAGATATCAATCTTACTATGCAAAAAATTGTTTACCAGAGATTTCAAACAATACAATCCTACAAAGTGTTTGATAATTATCCTTGCGTTTTTCTTCCCTTGTTCTGAGTTTCATTAAGTCACCCAACAAACACCAATTGATTCACTGTCTCGCGCTAATCCTTTGCAAGAAACCACCATTCTTCAAAGACTTCACTCGGTCAAATCCAAATTGTGAGTTGTTGTCACCCAAGATTTACCAAATTGATTCACCGTCTCACACTACTCCTTTGTAAGACACCACCATTCTTCAAAGCTTTCACTCAGTCGAATCCAATTTGCGTATTGCTGCCAAAAACCTTCAAATCCCAATGATCTTGAAGGAAAACCCCAACTTTATTTTCTTATTGAAATAACCCCTAATCCACAAGGATCTTGGAGGACAAACACTTGGTTTTTCTGGATGAAACCCCATATGATTCTCAACCTAACCTTAGGTTACAACCTACCTAAATTGAACATTTTGAACCAAGTCTAGATGACACTTAAACAATGAATGATTATGTGTACGTTGATTATGTGTATGCATAGATGCAAGGTTGAAGATGATGAGCACTCTTAGTATGTGTTTATAGTTTCATCAAGTTGAAAATGATGCATATATGATGTATTTATAGTGGTGCAAGTTGGAGGCAAAAAGGAAACCTAAAAATGTGAAAAAGATGAAAATTTTCAACAACAAAAAAACAGCATGTGTCGACACATGTAAGTCATGTGTCGACCTGTATTGATGCAGGTGTCGACGTGTAGGCAACATGTGTTGGCACATGAGTCAGCACATAGAAACAGAAGCTACGAGCTTTATTATTGCAGCACATGTGTCAACACATAAAACTTATGTATCAACACATAAACCTGTGTTTTGAGCAAAAATTATTTTTTAATGCCATGAAATTGATTTTTAATGCATGATACCTTTTCCAATCATGTTCTAAATGCATTGAAAGATCCCTAATACTAAGGTGCATATGATGACTCAGAGATATCCTTTAATGTACATAAATGCTAAAGTTTTTCTAATTTTGACATAATTTAAAACATCTAATGGACAAACCTCATATTTAAAGAGGGTTGCTATTTTTACACCAAAAATGACACACCGTATACCTACACCAAGATAAATACATCACATGCATTTGTTTAATTGTATCAGAAAAAGTAAAACATAATTATTAAATATCTTAAGAAAAAACAAAACCGTATAATGATACGGTGTAGTTGTCACATTTAAGAGCAGATATATCATTTCTCATATTTAAATTGTCGAAAGTTACTCTATGATCCTACCAGCTACTCACTAGCTATTGCCCCTCCCGCAGCTCTTGAATTTTAGTAAAACTTGTATGTCTTAATCTTGAGAATTTGTCTTGCCACCTCCCATATTGTCCCTGACACCCCCTAAAAAGAATGAAGACCCAAATGTCCAACCAAAATCATTTATCTCATTTTTCCAAAATTTCCGTTTTTTAAAAATCTTCGGGTACCGGAAAATTTCGCGATTGCTAGTAAGTTTCCTGTATTTTTATGAATTTTTCGGTACTTTTTATCGGAAATTTTCAAATTTACGATATCTTGTACCGGGAATTTTAAAACTTCCGGTAAGTTTATAAATTCTTCAAAATACCATAAATTTTGAAAATTCTGGTATTTTGTCAAGTACCGAAAATTTTGAAATATTTGAAATTTTCGGTATTTTTTTAAAAAATTCTATTTTTCTTATTATATCTTAAATTTAATTGTATCTAATTCGACTTTATTTGTATTACGCAGACATTATGGCCGACCAGGAGGATTGCACAGCATGCATCAACATCAACAGCAAAACATAAGTTTCAAATTCAAACAAAATAAGACTCCAAAAAAGCCTAGTCAACATCAACAGTAAAACATAACTTCTTTTATGTTATCCAACATAACTGAACTCTCCCGGAGCATAGTCGACCAACACATTACTGATCGCGACTTTGCGTGTTTATTAGTCGGGATAACTGCAAGTGCACAGTCGTGTCGTGTAGTTTTAAAAGATATCGAATCCACAGGGACTATAAATCGACCTACCGTTATCTAAAGTTACTATGTAAAGCTAAGGCTAATGATATTTGGGTTTTTTATAAATGGGGAAACTAAAATCTTAAATCTAGGTAAAATATAATAACAAACGGATATCAGTATGTATTTCATCCAACTTAGGTGATCCGAAGTTCCATTGGCCAGATTCTAATTAAATCAAAGATCTTTACTAACTATGTTATTTAAAAGTCCTCCTCTCAAACTCTCGCTCTATTGATTCAGACTACGATCCTAACTCTTAATGTACGCTTTCGCCATCCCACCAGATTTAGAAACGCTTTTTGAAAACAACCTAGTTAATAAAATGCTTGTTTTATGAAGTCGTTATCTACTTAAATCTCCTAATCTCAAACTCTCGCTCTGTTGACTCGGAACATGCTAATATCCCTAACGTACGCTTTCGCCATCCCGCGCGGGTGTAAAAACACTTTTTGAAAATAAATAAGTTCTAATTAGTTTTAATACGCTTTCGCCATCCTTAAAACTAATGTCCTATGTCTACTATCCAGTTAAAGATCTCAAACTTTCGCTCTATTGATTTTAACCTTTGACCGTCTTAACCCCTCAAACTTTCGCTCTATTGGTTTTAAGACTTACTAATTAAATTAGACATACAAACCAAAAACAGGTGATAGTTAATAAAACAAAATTAAGCCAATTTATTTCGGATCCCTACGGTTAAATTACTTTACATACCGACATCTAAATAAATTAGCCAGACATATTAATATGGTTAAACATGCATAAATAAATTCGGTTCATAATATTAGGCATATTAATTGACATACAATATCTCATGCAAATAAATATAAATAAAGACGGTAAATAATAAACCTGAATAATATAAATCTGAAATAAAACTTGAATCTTGGAGTACTTGAACTTCCACCACAGGTTGGTTGGATTGTTCTTCAGAAATTATTCGGCGTAAATTAAACAAGGAAATAAAAAAAACCAAATCTAACGTAAGGTTAGATCTGTTAAAGATTCACAACAATTTCCGGTGTAGAAATTGTTGTGAGAAAATATGAACAAAAGTAGAAATAAAAACTGGAATTAAAAATGCTGGAATGAAAGGGAAATAATACTGAACTAAAAATGGTGGCTGGGACTAAGCATGGTCCAACCCTTTTTCACGTGAATATTTGGTTCTTTATATAGTGCTCTTTGTGGTAACTGCTTCTTCTAGCTGGCCCCTATTTCTCCTCAAATGTGGCATAATAACTGACTTGGTTCGTGGAGTTGAACGTGTGAATTTGGCAAAAACGGGTCTTCAAAAGTGGAGACGGGCGTCTCCCATAACAAATAAAACGGAGACGTGCACCTAAAATATAGGAGACGGGCGTCCCCAAAAGGAGACGTGGCCCCTATTTTAAAGGAGACGGGCGTCTCCCACTTTATCACAAATCACATATATATTAAAAGTGACAACGTCACTTCATTTTCATATATATATATATATATATATATATATATATATATATATATATATATATATATATATATATATATATATATATATATATATATATATATATATATATATATATATATAAATGAATCATGGGGCCCACTTCTATATATATATATATATATATATATATATATATATATATTATTTTCATTTCTTCATTCTTTTTGGTTTGGGCTTGCATCTTTGCACAGTTGGGTCTTCTTTGCACCTCCTTTTTACTTCAGCACCCATTTTTCATCTTTTAGGCATAATTAGTAGTCATTTTAGCTCCATTTCTTCTCCTTTTCACAAATAGTCCTCAAAACGAACATAAAACCTAAAACAATGGAAATACCAGCATAATACCAACATAAAGCAACATAATTAAGATAAAATAGGAAAATAATATATGTAAATCAAGCCAAATATGTGATACATTTTCGCGTTATCAAATACCCCCACACTTAAACCATTGCTTGTCCTCAAGCAATCGACCACACGGTAAAAGAAATAGTTAAGCTCGATTCGAAACAAGGGCATGACACGACTCCTAATCATATTTATGTTAGGCAAATGTTTCATCGATAGGAAATAGATATCAACACCAAGGATACCGTAACGACACAATGTTCAAAAACTCCCTCCTTATACAAACCAATTCGAATTATGTCATTATAACTCAACCTGTATCTCTCGTTTTCTTTTCACTCTTTTCATTCAAGCGCAATCACATTAAGCCCGTTATCCGTACACGCACATAGTAGGGAAATCGGTTAGCGACTATGATCCTTTTCTTTTCTTTAGCACGGGGTTCTGGGTTTTTAAATGGCGAAGCCCAATCTTTTCCAACTGCGGTTGCGGGGGATCGGACCGTAATGCACCCTACCAAGCTCAGTACCAGTGACCTCTAGGCCAACCAACAGTGGGTGCTAATTATTAAATCCTTATATGCGTAACAACCGTTGGGCTAAATGACCGGGTGAGGGTCACCTAACTTAGAGGGTTATTTTTTTTCAATCAAATCATTTATCTATTAAAAACAGGATCATTCACTTATATTCATCGACTCCCTACGTAGTTTGTGCTTAAGATGGTGCCGACTGCTAATATAAACTACTTAAGAGCTACTTTGAAAACTTGAGCCTAAGGTCTCGACATAATGGGCATCCAGATTGATATCACATAAAGAGGGAGTTTAGGGTGTCAGGACAGTATCGATGTTGTTGAAACATCTCCAAGTTTTTCTAACAATGCCTAAAGTGTGACAACCTCTATACTTTCAGAGTGTGTATGCCATGCGTCAAAATTCAAATTTTTGTTGGAGGTTAAAATTTTTCAAATTTTTGGGGAAATTTGATAACAACAGAAAATCGTATATAAAGACTTGACAATATAACTAGAAAACAATAAAGCAACAAATGAAAGCGGTAAAGCTTCTCCCCCACACTTAAACCAAACATTGTCCTCAATGTTTCGAGCCAAGGTGGAGAAGAAAAGACAGAACCTATATGGATGCTACCGGAGAGCTATCACGACCAAATCCACTCCGCGTCCGGAGGAAATATCTTCTCCTATCATGCTCATCAATGGTGTCACCACCAGCAGCAACACTCGTAGGAATGTGCGTGGAGACCCATTCATCTTTGAGATGATCGTCTATAGATTTTTCGCCTAGATATGGCCGAGACGTAACCAGCGATCCATATCTTTATTATCTGCAAGTTCAAACGATAAAAGGAAAACATTAAACTGAAAACTCGTGGGTTGCCTCCCACGCAGTGCTTTGTTTAACGTCGATAGCTCGACGGCTTAAGAGTGCAAGCACTCAAGGTGGTTCTCTCGAGAATGACTCCTCGGTTGAAATTTTAGCAAACCTCGTTTTCCATGGCCACTTATCAAGCCATCTCACATATCCCTCACCTTTTCTTTTCTTTCTTCTGTGGGGTGGTTCATTCTTTTGAAATCGTGGTGGCGGTTCTGGATCGATCCTAAGTATCAGCTTTTCGAGTTCGGGCTTAGTGATATTATCCATCACCTCAAAGGTTAACCTTACCCTCTTATCACTAATGATATCCCTAGTTTCATGGTCGTCTAAATTTCTCTTTTTATGCAAGACTTCAAATAAGGGTGCATTAGTGTTGATATTTTCTGATACCTTCACATACATTATGGATTTGGAGTCTACCTTAGCTTCCATAAAACTTTGCGGGAAAGAAATTGATGGGGTATAGGGAAAAGGAATAACAATAGGTATTTTCCTCTCTACCTCTTCTACAACCTCCCTTTCAGATGGTGTTGGTGGATTTTTCTCAATCTCCACTCTTTTCTCACTAGAAATCTTTTCAACCACATTATCACTCTTCTCAATCTCATAATTACTCTCCTCAATCTCATTATGACTCTCCTCAAGAATTTCAATTTGTTCTTCACTAATGGTTGTTTCCATATACTCCTCAAGTAAGTGTCCCAGCGACTTTTGTTCAAGTTGGGAGATTTGAGTTTCTAATGCCATGTTGTGAGTCGCGAGGGACTCAACCATAATGGTCAGTTGCCTAAGGGTTTCATTGTTATGAAGACTTTGTTTGATAAACTCTTGGTTTTGGACGGTTTGTGTCTCTACAAAGTGCTCCATCATGGCTTCTAATCTAGAGTGAGTCAGCGTCTCGTTGAGATCCTCCATTGATGTTTCGAAGTTAAAATTATGGGATTCTTGAGGTTCTTCAAAGGGATCTTGCGTTCCATTTTGCGTTTCCTCAAAGTGCTTCGTCATCATAGATTCTAGCCTAGAGAGAGTTTGTTCTTCAATGAAATCCTCCATTAAGATTTCGAGGTTGGATTTATGATACTCTTGTGGCTCCTCAAAATGTTGGGCGTGGTGATCGTAGAGGAAATTTGGTTGATGATAAGTTGGGTTGGAATAAAATTCTTGTGGTTCCTCAAAATGTTGGGATTGATGATTATAGAAGGAATTCGGTTGAGTATAAGCTAGTGTCGAATTATAATCCCCAATTAATGTTTCGAGGTTTGGATTGTAAGTTTCTTGTGGTTCCTCAAAATGTTGAGATTGGGAGTTGCAGAGGTAATTTGGGTGAGAATGAATTGGTGGCGCAACATTGAAATTCTCCAATAGTATTTCGAGATCGGATTTATAGGATCCAGGTGATTCCTCGAAATACTGGGAGTGGGGGTTATAGAAAAAGTTTGGGTGATACATAGTAGTAAATGAAAAGAAAGAAGAAAAAAATGCCTTAGTCTCTACGGTGTAACAGCGAGTTACGATATCGACTTGAATAGTCCCCGGCAACGGCGCCAAAAACTTGATCGCGACTTTGCGTGTTTATTAGTCAGGATAACTGCAAGTGCACAGTCGTGTCGTGTAGTTTTAAAAGATATCGAATCCACAGGGACTATAAATCGACCTACCGTTATCTAAAGTTACTATGTAAAGCTAAGGCTAATGATATTTGGGTTTTTTATAAATGGGGAAACTAAAATCTTAAATCTAGGTAAAATATAATAACAAACGGATATCAGTATGTATTTCATCCAACTTAGGTGATCCGAAGTTCCATTGGCCAGATTCTAATTAAATCAAAGATCTTTACTAACTATGTTATTTAAAAGTCCTCCTCTCAAACTCTCGCTCTATTGATTCAGACTACGATCCTAACTCTTAATGTACGCTTTCGCCATCCCACCAGATTTAGAAACGCTTTTTGAAAACAACCTAGTTAATAAAATGCTTGTTTTATGAAGTCGTTATCTACTTAAATCTCCTAATCTCAAACTCTCGCTCTGTTGACTCGGAACATGCTAATATCCCTAACGTACGCTTTCGCCATCCCGCGCGGGTGTAAAAACACTTTTTGAAAATAAATAAGTTCTAATTAGTTTTAATACGCTTTCGCCATCCTTAAAACTAATGTCATATGTCTACTATCCAGTTAAAGATCTCAAACTTTCGCTCTATTGATTTTAACCTTTGACCGTCTTAAGACCTCAAACTTTCGCTCTATTGGTTTTAAGACTTACTAATTAAATTAGACATACAAACCAAAAACAAGTGATATTTAATAAAACATAACTAAGCCAATTTATTTCGGATCCCACGGTTAACTTACTTTACATACCGATATCTAAATAAATTAGCCAGACATATTAATATGGTTAAACATGCATAAATAAATTCGATTCATAATATTAGGCATATTAATTGGCATATAATATATCATGCAATAATAATAATAATTAAAGCGATAAATAAAAACCTGGATAATATAAATCGGAAATAAAACTTGAATCTTGGAGTACTTGAACTTCCACCACAAGTCGGTTGGATTGTTCTTCGATAAATTATTCGATCAAATAAAAACAAGGAAATAAAATACTATGATCTAACGTAAGGTTAGATCTAGTTAAAAGTTCACAACAATTTCCGGTGTAGAAATTGTTGTGAGAAAAGATAAACAGAATAGAAAACAATTGCTGGAAATAAAATGCTGGAATAAAAATGCAGAAGAAAAACTGTGGCTGGGACAAAGCATGGTCCAACCCTTTTTCACGTGAATATTTGGTTCTTTATATAGTGCTCTTTGTGGTAACTGCTTCTTCTAGCTGGCCCCTATTTCTCCTCAAATGTGGCATATTAACTGACTTGGTTCGTGGAGTTGAACGTGTGAATTTGGCAAAAACGGGTCTTCAAAAGTGGAGACGGGCGTCTCCCATAACAAATAAAACGGAGACGTGCACCTAAAATATAGGAGACGGGCGTCCCCAAAAGGAGACGTGGCCCCTATTTTAAAGGAGACGGGCGTCTCCCACTTCATCACAAATCACATATATATTAAAAGTGACAACGTCACTTCATTTTCATATATATATATATATATATATATATATATATATATATATATATATATATATATATATATATAAATGAATCATGGGGCCCACTTCTATATATATATATATATATATATATATATATATATATATATATGGAGTATATATTATTTTCATTTCTTCATTCTTTTTGGTTTGGGCTTGCATCTTTGCACAATTGGTTCTTCTTTGCACCTCCTTTTTACTTCAGCATCCATTTTTCATCTTTTAGGCACAATTAGTAGTCATTTTAGCTCCATTTCTTCTCCTTTTCACAAATAGTCCTCAAAACGAACATAAAACCTAAAACAATGAAAATACCAGCATAATACCAACATAAAGCAACATAATTAAGATAAAATAGGGAAATAATATATGTAAATCAAGCCAAATATGTGATACATTTTCGCGTTATCAATTACCATGTGTTATTTGATGAAAATAGATCAAATGCAGATCAACTACAAAGTTTTAGTAGTTTTAGTAAAACTTTGTAGCTAATCTGCACTAAATCTATTTTCATCAAACAACACATGATAATGTGTTGGTCGACTATGCTCCGGGAGAGTTCAGTTATCTTGGATAACATAAAAGAAGTTATGTTTTATTGTTGAGCTAGGCTTTTTTGGAGGCCTTATTTTGTTTGAATATGGATTATAACTACTAGTCTCATCAATCTCAGTTTGAGACACTCTTGATGTCTGTGTTTTTATTAGGTTGATGTAATTTTATTTTTATTATGTTTGACACTATTTGTAAGATTTATAAGATGTTTTTTTCGTGTTCTATATATACCATTACATTTACACTACGATGATATATTGTGCAAAAATATGATTCTTAATTGTTTCAAGCAAATGAATACACCATTAAAAGCAGAAAAATCATGATTCTTTTTTGCTAGTACATGTTTCGAGTAGATAACGAACATCAAATGACAAATAACAAACAAACATAGTTAACAAACATCAGATGACAAACAACAAACAAGCATAAATAATACTCTGAACACATGAAAACCTAGGCATTACCGGAAGGCTCTGGACAAATCAGACACTTCATTATGTCGTCAATAGATCTTTGGATCTGCACATTCAATTTGATCGGACCATTAGTTATCCTACGGCGAAATGATTTCCACATTGCCTTCACATCTTCATCATTCTTCAACTCGATTAAGTTGTATTTCACCCTTCCATTCGTATCAATTCAGTCCTCCCAAAACTCGATCTTTGTCACCCTTCTGTTATCAGAATCATACTGCAAATTGTTCAACGTTTCCTTCAAGGTGGCAAAGGATTCAGGCCCATCTGGAATCTTGGTTTGAACAGCAGGATTGCGGTCATTGAAGTACACTTCTACATTGATAAAATACTGAGGAAGAGACATTTTGTTGAAATGATGTGTTATCACATAACCCTTACACCCCTATTTATACCAATGGTGGTGCATTCTAGAACACACAGATGTGTCGATGCAATCAGGATCCTCCAAAAGTGTCGGCAACATCTCAACCGTTCAAAAAAATAAAAAATTTAAACATACTAGAAATTTAGTTTATTAAAAATTTCCGGTATACCGGAATTTGCAAATTTCCTTTATACCAGAAATTTCAAAATTCCGGTACACCGAAAATTTCAAATAAACTACATTTCTGGTATGTTGTACCGGAAATAAAAAATTCACTGAATTTTCAGTATTTTGATACCAGAAATTTTAAGGTTCATACCGAATTTTTTTTCTGAAAATTCTTTGTTTTTCTCATTTTTTGACAAGGGGTAAAATTGGAATTAAAAAAATTTGAGGAGAGGGTGGCAAGAACAATTTATGGAGTGGCAAGTTAATTTCTCCTTAATCTTCTTCTACATTACCTTTGGTCTCTTTTTTATTTATTTACCAACATAAAAAAATTAATATTAAGTGTAATTAATATATTAAATTTTTGTAAAAAATATATAAACAAAATTTATAAGACTGTCTTAATCGGTGGAGGCGTCACCAGCCTCCTCCTCTTCTACCCTAGCCGTCACTTTTCTTCTTTTTCCTTCCTCTCTCTCTCTCAAAGAGGGGTGATTTAGGATCAATTTTGATCCAAAATTACCCCTCCAAATCGTTTTTGTTTATCTATTACTTAAATAAGTGATTTTCACACCTTTTCTTTTTGTCTTTTTTGTGATTTCGTGGGTCATCGTTTGTTTTGATTTCCCATATTTCTGTGGTGTATTTTGATTTCTCGTCTTTGTGCGGGTATTTTGTTTTTCCGTTTTTGTGCGGTGTTAATTTGTTTCAGGTTGAAAGATTAGTTTCGATCTAGTGCAGATTTAATCAATGACTTTGGTGCCGTCAACGCTACAGATCCGGAAGCATGAATATTTCGGACATCTCAATACAGTCAATACATTAATATTTGTAGGCATATGCAATTTTCCGTTTTATGCTATTAACATGGATGTTGTGGATTTGTTCGCAGATTCATCCTTTTTGTTTTTGGCGATTTTGAATTTGTATTGCAACGATGTACTCTATCGATTTGAATGAATGAATATCATTTATTTTCTGTGAAAAAAAAAATACTGTCTTAATTATTTTTAATTTAATAGAAAAACTCACTCAACTACCAACATTAAATATTTACATATTATATGAAAGATATATTAAGAATTAAAATATTAATTAATAAGTTAATTTTTGTTTATAATTATTATGAGTAAAAATTACTTTATCAGTTTTTAAGTGTCATTTTAGCATAAAGCTCTTCAAAGTAGATTATTAGAGTTGTTTTTTCTATTATACCCTAATTTCTTTTCTCTTTCTAAATAAATTTAATAATCATTCTCTTTTTTCAATCACTAATTAAAGAATTTATTGAAAAGTAAGGGTATAATTGAGAAATTATAACATTAAACTATAAAAACGACACTAACTATAAACAAAAAATCCATCTAAAACGACACTTAAAAAGAAACAAAAGGAGTATGTTATTTGAACACTCAATTTTAAATAAATGAAATTATGAATAATTTGTTGGAGGTAACTCGAGGGGTCAACAAAGAGACATTCTTCTCTTTTCTTTCTCACACTTGATTCTCAACACTCACTCCTCAAGTGTGAGTCTATACACAACCAAAGACTCATAATACCACTGTTGATTCTCAACACTCTCCCTCAAGGTAGAGTCTATACATAACCAAATATTCATAATACTACTGTTAGAGGCAACTCGAGGGATTAACAAGGAGACATTTTACACTTGAGACACACTTTATTAGAGAGACACTATTTGTCCACCTAAAGATTTAAGGTAATAGGTCTGGAGATTCTCACACTTTATCATTCTTTCCTTCTTTTTTTTTTACCAATAAGGTAAATCTTCTTCACAATTGATTCTCTAACATTTCTACTTCACAGAAAGTTAAGAACAAATCATTTTTAAAGCACGCAGTGAGTGACAGAGAAAAGTCCAAATAAAATCTAAGCCTATTTGACTTTGCCATAATTATTCAGTGGAAAATATAATAGGAAGATCATGCAGTCATAGAGAAAATATGTGATGATAATGGCATTCATGTGTTTGGAGCTATGTTCATAACTATCACATAGAATAGAACCAAAGCCAAATAGTATATGGTTCGAAATATGGAAACAATGCATAAAACAATTGATGATGCTAGTGGAATGTTTAAGTATTTGACCCTTCAGTTTCACAATATTATTACGAGCTACATAATTCATATTTAATTGGACTTTCGCCTCCTTTTTATACTTTTTTAAGTGGGGTTAATTTATTATTAAAATGATGTGCGGGCCTTTTCAATTCAAAGCTATTTCTTTTGTCGCATGTTTAAACCCATGGTTAAACCCTTGGGTTATATTTGAAAGTTTGAAGAGGAGAGGAAGATACCACTTCGAAAATTGATTTTAAAAATATATATATATAGAAATTTTTTTAATATTTTTTGAAAAATATTTTGTTTAGAATGATCAAATAATGTTTATCTTTAATGTATTTTTACTTTTTGAAATACTATAACAACAAAAATTATATTTGAACATTTTGTCTAAGCCCTCCAAAATCCTTCAAAATCTTCTTTTAATACAAATTTTGTGTTCTCCATATTAGGGGATTTTTGGTGTTATGAAAAAAACCAAATCCTCCAAAACCCTCAAAACTAAAATTTTCCTATTCTTTTCTCCCAATCCTTCATATTTTTCAAAACCCCTCTCCATCCTCTTCCAAACTTCCAAACATAACCTTATCAAATTTTAATCTCTATTAAAACAATATATATTTTTATATATTAGAGAAAATTACACTCATTTTTCTTGAAGTTCTTTAGAAACTTAAAATAACATGGATATTATCTCTAGTTTTAAAATATGGACTAACTTTTCTTAAACATATTTATAGCAGCATAAGTTTTTAATAACAGACAAAAAAAATTATAGGTAAATCTCATTTATATCTATGATATTTGTCTGTCACTAAAAATTATAGATTATGTTGATAGGAGATCAGTATATATTTTAAAACTAGAAGGAATGTCGATGACATATTAATATAGTTTAGGAAAAATAATTTTTTTTTTTACCCACCTCCCCCTATCTTCTTGGTCATCTCTGGTGAAAAACCCAAAATATCTTCACTTCGGAAATACATTTCCGAAATGCTTTTTTTTTTTTTCAAAATTTGTCTTATTTCGGAAATGCACTTCCGAAAACACGAAAAAAATGTGTTTTCGGAGATGCATTTCCGAAAACACCCCCTTTTTGAGTTTTCGGAGATGCATTTCCGAAAACACCTTTTTTTGGGAGAAGGGTGTCTTCGGAAATGCATATCCGATATTCCAAGACCAAATTGGTCTTGGAATGTTTCAGATATACACTTCCGAAAGAATTCAATAATTATTAAAATATTAAAATCAAGGTGAATCAATACAATTAATAGGTATAAAATCAAGGTGAATCAATAAAATGAATGTGAATCAATAAAATCAAGGTGAACAAAAATTTCCTAAACAATTTTAAAGTTAAAAATTATTTTACTAACTTATATAAATCAAAAACATTTTAATTCCATAAATAAATTTTGAATTATATAGAATTAAAAATAAAATTTATTCATTAAATAAAATTAAGACAAAATCTTTTTTTAATTTTTTTAAACTAAATAAAAAATTATAACTCATTTTTAATTATGAATTAGAATAAAAATATATAAATATAAATATATAATAATAATCATTAATTTTGTAAGTGAAATATATAAATATATAATATATAAATATACAATAATTAATATATAAATATATAAATATATAATATATAAATATACAATAATTAATATATAAATATATAAATATATAATAATTATTATAAATTAATACACTCATTTTTTTAATTTTTATAATTATTACATTAATACATAAATATATTTATAATTAATATATAATAATTATTATATAAATATAAAAATATATAAATATATAATAATTTTTATAAATATATAATAATTAATATAATTATTATATAAATATATAAATATATAAATATATAAATTAAAACACTCTTTTTTTAATTTTTTTGTAAATACATAATAATTATTATAAATATATAAATAAAAAATTATAGCTCATTTTGTAAGTGAAATTATTTTAGTTTTTTTAATTAAAATTATTTTAACTTTTAAAATATGAATCAGAATAGAAATATATAATAATTATTATTCATAACTCATAAATTATATCAAAATATATAATTATTATTCATTACTCATAAATTATATCAAATTTATGATATATGAATTAATTAATATCCTAAAATTAATTTTTTGGATTTTTAGTTTTTTTTTTTGTTTTTTCGGAGATGCATCTCCGAATTAATCAAAATCCCAATTTTTGGGATTTTTTCGGAAATGCACTTCCGAAGTCTGGAAAAATTTAGAAAAAAAATATTTCGGAAATGCATTTCCGAAGCAGGGGTAAAGTGGGGTTTTCGCTGGGGTGACCCCTATAGGGAGGTGGGTAAAGAAATTTTCAAAAATAATTGTAATTTCCCATATATATATAAAATAACAAAAATGAACAATTTGAAAAACTTCTCCATTTTTTTAAGGAAATTAAAAATATTTTGAAATAAATTCACATTTACTATTTTTAGAAAACCAATATCAACATAAAATTAAAACAAATATTTTTTAATAAACAAAGAGAATAGCAGATATCAAAGAGTTTCAACTATAATGGCATCGACAAAACTCTTTATCATCTGTCATATTAACATCAATTTTATTTTTGACAAAATTTAGTAAAATTGATACTTTTTTCAAAAACATTCAACATCTACTCAAAAGACTTTTTAAAAAGTTACAAGGAACACGAGATGAAGCTAAAGAGGCTAGTTAGTGATGAAGAAGGTGACAAAAAGAAGAAAAACCTATTTCGAAAAGTCGAGGAAGAAAAATATTGTGATTTAATTGAAGACTTTCAAAATGAAAGTGATGAAGATATGGATTTCATATTTCAAAAATTTGAGGAACTTCTAAGGCATGAAAAAAAACTTCAAAATTTCAAAAGTAGGGTAAAGAAAGATCAACTATCATTTCAACTTGCTTCTAGTGTGGAAAGAATAAAAGTCACATAAATTTAGAATGTTCACGGAATCAAAGGATATCTAGAAGATACAAAAGACTACAATAAGATTGAGAGAGAGAGAGAGAGAGAGAGAGAGAGAGAGAGAGAGAGAGAGAGAGAGAGAGAGAGAGAGAGAGAGAGAGAGAGAGAGAGAGAGAGAGAGAGAGAGAGAGAGAGAGAGAGAGAGAGAGAGAGAGAGAGAGAGAGAGAGAGAGCTTACATTGCATGAGACGAAAATGACATGGACTCCTCTAATGAATCTATAAAATGGAAGAAACCATCCACATAAAAAATGAAGTAAATAATCTAACTTTTGAATTTACTAACAATGAATTGCCCATTTCGATTTCAGTTAAATACATAGTGGATAATTCAAATCTAGTGAGAGATTAATTTGAATAAAGTAAACAAAATATATGAATTTCGTTTTGGTGACTGGAATCACACTCAAATCAATCATAATTCAAATGACGTTCCAAAGCTCATTTTAAAAGAATTAAAGAGTTGTTCATGATTCAAATCAAACAACTACAAATCCAAATCAAAACACACTTATGATTCAAATCAAGTGTGGGTGTGATATGAATCACATTTCCAAAACGAGATTCCATATTTTCAAACTTGCTCATGATTTGAATCAATGTTATTCATGATCCAAATAATATTTTCCGAAAACCAACTTTTGGGAAAAGAAAAGTATTCATGATTTGAATCAAAGATTTAAATGATTCGAATAATGTATGCTAGAATTTATTGATTCAAGTCACATACTAATTAGTTTGATTCAACATATGTTGACTTTTAGTCAAATCTTGTTTTATGCATGCGAAAGATTTTTTCAAGAGACGTGCAACAAATAATATTGTGAGAGACTCAATTCCTAAAATAATAAATATAGTAATAAGCAAAAAAAGACCCAAAAAATAGGGATAACCTAAAAGCAATTTCAGTCTCTCACCTATTGATACCTGAAAACTTGCATTGTAATTGAGCGAACATGAGCAAAGCTCCCTTGAAAAAATTGCTTACAATTGCATAAAACAGGTATAGACTCATGATCACCTCTTCTCCTTTAACAAAATCAAAAAGAGCAACATGATTTAAAAAAATAAAATACATTAAAAAATATTTTAAATGCAACATAACTAGTTGTATAGCAGTTACAAATTAAGAAGATAAGGAGTCTATCAAATAAAAGTTCGTAGGCATAAGACTAAGCCAACGTTTGGTCGAACCTGAATAAATTATTGAATGAGAATACAGAGTAATGAAATGGTCTAGAGGGGTTGATTTAAAAACAATTTAAAAATTAGAGCGATTATCTAAAATAGATTACCAGAGATTTTTCAAAAATGCGCACAGAAGATTTAAAGTGAAAATATGAAGATTATATTTTATTGGAACTTGATCATGCTAAACCCTAATTTACTCCCAAATACCAAAGATGGTTTTAAGTTGATACACAGAAGTTAATCAATTGATTTAGTTGTATATTTCACGAGGTGTGCTTATACAACAATTTCATATCAATGAATTCTAATCTCAACAGTTTTTCAGACTTTAATCACCACTAAAGCTCGATTAGTCACCAATTATAACAAAACCTAACTTTACATAATAAATTTCTACCAATTGAATAAACGATAAGCAAAACCAAATGATGCATGAAATGAATATGCAAATGATTGTTTAAAAAGATTTCTTTTTACGTTTTCAAGGAACGAAGAAACTATAAACATATTGCAAACATCATAAGTAATAACAAATCAATTGAGAGAAGCTGAATATTTATTTCACTGCCAAATTCTAGAAGGATTACAAATTCAGTACATAGTTTCAAAGCAAAAGATATAAACTAAAGCCTAGGAACTGAAGTAGATCTATCTCTATGCTACAACTTCTACTTGAGCTTCCTAATCTGAGCTTCAAAGGCAGCCATCGTGCCAGCTTTCTCCTTTAAGACTTTGTCAACAACACCCTTCCAATCGTCGGATCTAGCTTGAGTATCATAAAGCAACTTGCTACGATGAGATAGAAGGTTGTTGGAGGAAAATAAAACATTTTGACCCTCTTCCTCTTCTTTTCATATTGCTCAAGTAAGTCATCCTTCTAGCGAAGCAACTCATATTTCTTATTCAATTGTCTCTGAAGCTCCAACTATTTTGCATTTGAAGAGTGAAACTAGTTCTCTGAAGTATCCCTCTCTTGCTTCATCTGAGCCAAAGAAGCTTTGAGCTCTCCCACATCTTCAACTAGAATAATAGGTCCTATGACTTGAGGGAACATAGGTTCTTTAGGAGGATAAGGCATCTAAGTTGTAGTAGCTCTAGCTTTCACCCACCGAGTGTAAGCCTCAAAAGCAACAAAATTATTCCTTCCTAACTCATCCCTTCCTTTCTTGTAATCTTATGTCAGGCACAACTATCCTCTCTTTCAACTCTTTGTTGTCAACACCTTCTTAGATGAAAAGACCTTCCACAAGACTATTGTTTTGGCTATCCTTTATAGTATATCTAAGTTGGCGTCGAGCTAAGATCAAATTGTAGTTAATACATCATTTCATACCAAGAAGGGGAACATTAGGGAATTCACACAACTATCAATAATCTTCATGTCGTCATAAAGTCTAGAATACCAAGTCAGATTAATATTGCTGAGAGACATAAGCTTCTGAGACCTCCTTAAATGGTTCTTATTATCCTTGAATAAGCTGGATTGTGGCAAGTGTGAAATAAACCACTCGTAAAGTAGATGAGCACAACACACGATGGTCCCTCCATTCTTATCAGTGTTGTAACAAATGGAATAATAAGTGTCGAGAATCAAAGTGGTAACCGGATTTCGAATCAGAAAGATACGAATAGCATAGACGTCCACAAAGTTGTCAATGTTGGGAAATAGAGCTATGTCATAGTTAAGCAAATCAAGGACAACTTCAAAAGCAACCATACTTCCCATGATAAAAAGAGTAATAAATTTCTCCATCAGAAATTTGGCAGGCAACCCCATAATTCCTCCTTTAGTCACGAGATAAGCTTCAATCTCCGCTTTCCTCAAGTGCACAACTTATCCAATAACAAGAGCCTTGGGAATCACCTCTAAACCACTAAACGATATCTGATATGATACAAGTAACCCTATCTGATAAGAATAATCCTCCAAGATGGGTGCAAGTTGATAGTCAGGAAAAGTGAAACACCGATACGTCGAATCATAGAGCTAGACCAAAGTCTCCAAAATCCCTTCTTCAACATCAGTATTCAACATAGTCAGCAGTATTCCATAACGGTCTTTGAAATCAGAAGGACTAGCCATCAAAGATCACAGCTTACTCAACTCTTTCAACTCAGGATGCTTGAAATGGAACTAGTGAATGCTTCTCCTTCCTAAATCCACGTTAAAATTACCTACTACGTTTGCAAGTAAAGTTCCTAAGTTCCTTGAAAAACAGATGGAAAAGGATGTTTACGAATGCATGCTTATGCCACAATCACAAACATGGTAGGTTCAAAGGTTCAAGATCACAAACATGGAGCCAGGTAGACAGGGTGACGACTATCCCACAAGGTGTGTTCTAGAGTTTAGGATATCTCGAACAGTAACCGGGTTCTAATAAAGTTCCCAGATTCATGGATCCATTTTAGAAATATTACCGGTTTAGTGACTGCTCACAAACCAATAATATTCCGCAAAGAACCTCATCTGACTGTAGTATCTTGTATCAACCAAAATAGTTATGCACCCAAATGGTCACCACACTACGTCCTAAAAGGCCAATAGGGTTTATAAATTTTCTAAAGGTCTCTCAGAATCATGGGCTCCCAAGTTGAAAGTAACAACGCCAGTATGACTGCTCGTAAGACATCAATCACTTTCAAAGGGGTGTCATATGAGCAGTGGGTCTCAAGTCAACCAAACGAGGTTTGCGCCCAAAAGGTCAAACATGACTATACCATTATACTAACCTTAAGTGCACTCAAGTCTGGGTAGAGGACTTTTTCCTTACCAAGCATAGATCACCAAGCGCAAAAAAAAAACAAACAGAAAAGAAAATAATAAGCAATAACATGAACATAGATAAACAAGTTAGGCTTAATCCGCTTAGGATGGAACAACTTCCCAGCAAAGTCGCCAAGTTGTCGCGGCAGAAAAGTTGAGATTAAGCTACTGATTAACTTAACTCACAAGCTAAGAGTTGCCACCGAATTTTATTGTTTCAAAAGGAAAGGGAAAATATCGATAAAACCCAACATAATAAAATATTTGGATACGGGGGTTGGTTATGCAAGGGGAAGATATTAGCACCCTTCACATATGTGGTATTCCATAACAACCTCTTGAAAATATGCGTTTTAGGTTAAAGCAGCATGTTTGCAAAAGATTGATGAGATGAGAAAAGAAATGTTATTATTATTTTTGTATGCTCGGTAAGACGTTGCATCTTGTGCATAAATACCCTTTACATGCAATAGGGAGGTCAGAGCATTTATAATTCTTCTTAAAAATAACCACGAAAGTTTGTTTGTTTGATTTTTATGGAAAAGACATTTTGTCATCTTCGAGTGAAAAACACTTATTGCCATCCACAACTATGAGGGAGTGTGTATTTGGATCATCTTAATATGGAGATATTTACTTGGATTTAATCAACAAGCAAGTCTCACATTCAAGTGAAAAATATCAACAACTTCAACCTCAACTCTTAAGGGCTTAGGATTTGCATCACTGCAAGAATTGGACTAATGTTCTTCCTTTCTGAAAAGGTTTTTAAAATAAAAGTGCACAAAGGAACAAAAAAAAGTTTGATGAGGTTTGAATATGCTTAAGTGTTTTAGCATTTATTTAATAAAAATATTTTCACGATCACTTGACAAAGTCAACGTTTATTATAAAAAGTTTGAAGTTTGAAAACAAGAAGGTTCTGAAAAAATGGAGAAGTTTTGAAAATTAAAGAAGTGGGAGAAGATGAAGAGACTATCCTAAAACATAAAGATAAATGACATGAAAATAAAAGGTCTCATTGTAAGGTAGCCCAAGATAAAGCTTTTGTGTGTGCAACTAAATTAACCACAAGATGGAGCAAGCATTTGACATTGGTCAAAATGAGCATTCCTTTTCCTTTATATTAAGCCACAAGAAGAAACCAAACAAGCAAGCAAATCATATGATTAGATGAATCTAAAGCCTCACATGAACCAAGTATTAGATGAAATTCCAGACCACAAGTGTTCAGACGAACATTAAGATCACAAAGCATCAGATGAAATCATAAGTTCAAGCCAAGATCAAAAGTTGTCAGGATTAGAGCCAAGTCTTATTTTGAAGATCATGGGTCCAGATGAATTCTCCAGGTCTTAGATGCAACAAACTCCAAGAAAAGGAAATTCTATCCTCGGTACACAAGTCCAAATACTCCTTAAGTTATGGATAATAACATCAAGTTCACACAAGATTATTAAGAGTTTTTTAGGGTTTTATCATTTTTACATGTTTTTGGTCTTTTGACAAGTAAATGTAAAGCAATAAAGACAAGAAGCATACACATAATGATATAAATGATATAAATGTAGATTGCATAATGATAAATGACATAAAATATATGACATTAAAAGATAAAGTGCTTAAAAATAAATGTTAGCACAAATATTATGTCAAATTAGTGTTAATGATGGAATCAACCTAATCGGGACAATTTAGCGCTAGTTAAGAAATCATAAGTGTACTTATGTAGAAGTAGCACCAATATGAGGCCATTCAATAGCAATTTATGTGCCATACCTTAAAGAAACGATAAAGATCATTCTCCTAAAACAATGTAGCACAAGTCAAAACAAGGGTAACAAAGAAAGAGATGAAGAAGAAGAGATAAACCAAATTGGAAACAAGATAAGGGATCAAGATTGGTCATTCTTTGATCACACTTAGATTCACATGAATTGTAACAAATTCTCACACGTATGAGATCCATTCACATCAACTATAAATAGAGGAAGCCTCTGCACTCAAAACCAAGCTTGGAAAGCCTCTCAAAGCTCAGCTCGAACTCAGAATTTCTCACGAAATTTTCAAAGATCGTGAACCACTTATAAGAAAACTAAAATCCATTTATTGATTCCATTAGCACCTTCGGCATCCTCTGAATATATAGCAACAAGAACCAAGCTCCGAGACCTTCTGAAACGTGCTAACCAAGTCCACCGTTCATCACCTTCGATCATCACTTGGAAAAGGTAGATTTGAGAATTTTTTGGACTGAAACGAGATATCAAGATGTATCCTATTGCTTCCTGATGCTTTCCCCTAACTCAGTTTGCATTGATTTTTCATTTTCACCATTTAATTTTACTTTTTGTGTTTTCATTTTTCATTGAGTTTTCATGAAATTCTCTCTGCCCACTTCCAATAAATGGAGGTGAAGCATATGATGGAGTTATCCTTAATAAGACAGTCAAAATGTTGGTAGTTTTGTGATTCAAAGTTACATTTTACCAAACTCCGGTGACTAGCTCACCGGAGAAGATGACCGGAGAGGCTGAGTGTGGATTTCATTTTCATTTTGTGTTTCGGCCAATCATGTGTTGCCATATGTTTTAATTTGATTGATGCATTTAAATTGGATCCATCATGTTTATTTAATGAAGGACCATTGTGTTTTCTCTCATCTGGCCCATTAGATGCACCACATAGATTAATGAATTCAGATCCAATGACTGTTGTTTTTTATTTCATTTTAATTTATTTATTTCATTTTGTTTTGTTTTCTTTTACAAAATTCATTTTAAATAAGATTTTCATCCAAATATTACCAAATAATTCATAAAATTATCTTTTATTATTTTATACTTTGTTTTTTTCTTCACAACTTTATTTTATATTGTACTATTTTTCATTAATTTTCACTTTATTCATGCATTTTAATTGGTTTAAAAATCTTTAAAAAATTATTATATGTCTTTCGAGTTGCTTCTGACATTCCACGATTTTCTCAAGCTTTTATTTAATCATTTGATATTTGTTTGGTATTTTCCCCTTATTTTCTATATTAAAAACCATTTAAAAATCTTTTTCATTGCATTTTAATTGTTATTATTGTATTTAACATTGTGTTGATTGCAGGTTGCCTTGGATCATGACCTCGTTGAACATAATTCTCATCAATATCAATGGACTTCGGGTGTTGATGAGGTTTATCACCTTGATCCACCAAAAGAAGTGATTGATCTTGATGATTACTTGATCAATATTGTGATTCAATTTGGTTTCTCTCTACGTATTCATCTCTTTCTCTTTCTCCTTCTTCTTTTTCTTTTGATTAATGGGATGATTGAAAGTCCATCTTATTCATGAAGTTTGGAATGGTCCTTGATGAACTTTCATCATTTCAAATATACCTTCCAATTGATCACTGATCATTTGAGGTACTTTGGATTTGTGATAAGTTTGTCCTAAATTATCATGAAGAATAATTGAAGTAATGGACCAATCTCCTTTCCTTTGTGCTTGATCTCTCCTCGGTTTTTACTTGTGTACTTGTTTTAGGAGATTGATTTCTATCATTTCTCTAACAAGTATGGTACATAAATTATTATTGATTGGCCTCATAGATGCTACTTCTATATTAGTACATCTATGATTGCTTAACATAGCGCTAAATTGTCCCGAAACGGTTGATTAATCATCAATACTAACACTAACATTAATATTGTGCTAACTTTACTTTAATGCACTTTAAATTCTTGCAATTTTAATTATTGCTATTTACTTTATGAAATTTATCTTTGAGCATTACATTTCATATTATTTTCTTATGTTTATGTTTATGCTTCTTTTTCATTTGTTCACTTGAGAATTTTCTTTTTCTTTAAGACATTAGCAAAGAAAAACCCCTAAAAAATCCGGTTCTCTCATCTTGGACTAATGGTTACTACCCCTTTGCTTTGGATGTGTACTTTTGACCTTTAGACATTGGTTATCTTTTCCCTAAGCAAAGTAATTCATCTGCAACCTTGGAAGTCATCTGATACATTTATGTTCTTAAGCTTCATCTGATACCATAACTCATGTGATACTTTGAGATTCATATAATGCTTGGATTTCATCTGAGACTTTGATTGTTTATCTGATGGTTTGAGTTTATCTGATGCAATTGGACTTTCATTTGCTTATGGGTTGGTTTTATCTGATGCTTCACTTGCGGCTTAATCCAAAGGAAAGAGAATTCTCATTTTGACTTATTGTCAAATGCTTGCTTTTTGGTGGTTAGATTTTTTTTGTCATAACTTTTACTTTATGCTTTAGGATAGACTCTTCATCTCCTCCCCTTCTTTGATTTTCAAAATCTTCTTCCTTTTTCAAAACCTTCTTCTTTCAAACTTAAAACCTTTCATAAGAAACCTTGACTTTGTCAAATGATCGTCTTTTCTTAATAAATGCTAAAACATCTTAAGCATATATACCAAAATAATTTCAAAAGACTTAAAAACGATCAAACTCATTCAAATCGTTTTGTGCCTTTTATGCACTTTTTCTTTTAAAACCTTTTCTCAAAGATTATATATTAGTCTTATTTTAGAAGTGATTGCAAACCTTCTTACTTCCATAAACATGGTAAAGTGATTGACATTTTCCACTTATATGTTGAGATATGCTTGTTGATGCTATCCAAGCTATAAATTCTCCATATTAAAGATGATGTAAATGCTCACTTTCCCATAATTGTAGAGAGTACGTTGTGTTTTCCACTCAAATAAGGCAACATATCTCTTCATTAAAATCAATCAAACAAACATTCGTGTTTTTTTCTTTAATATAACTACAAATGCTCTGCACACCCCTTGCGCCTGCAAATGCTCTGGACACTTTCTCATAATTTTTATGACCTTCCTTTAGCATAATTACAAAGGTGTTAGTACGTCTTGCCGAGCACAAAAATCATAAAAGTTACTTCTTTTTCTCATCTTCACAATCATTTTGCAAACAACCAGCTTTAGTCTTAAATCAGATTTTCAAAAGGTTCCTTTGGATTACCAAACATGTGAGAAGAGCTAACACCTTCCCCTTGCATAACTAACCCCCGTACCCTTATCTCTTTGTTTTATTAGTTTTCTTTTTAAAATTTCTTTGAATTTTATTCGTTCTTTTTTTTTTTTTTAGAAATAATAAAGAACGGTGACGACTCTTCCTTATTTGCGAGTTCAGTTAATCAATAGTTTAATCTCAATTTTCCTTCTACGACACATACATTCTAAGAATTTTTTTTTTGAATAACCAATTTTTTAAAAAAAAATTCCAAAAATAACAAGGTTTTCAAATTAATTACCAAAATGTCACTTTTTTGCTAAAAAATACACGTTGTCGCCAGGGGGGGTGGCGACAACGTTGTGGGCTTTAGTGTGGTCGTCAGGCCCACTGGCGCCTACGTTGTTTCCTTTAAGTGTTGTCGCCACCCCCCTGGCGACAACACCCCCCCTATTTTTTTTCTTTTTTTTTTTGGTATTTTTTTCAACTGTTTTTTTTTTCATTTTTTTTTTCTGTTTTTTTTATATTACTTTTTTAGTTGTTTTTTTATATTTTTTAAGATGGAAATATAATACCAATATATTAAACATAACCAAAATACAAATTACATTGAATTGAAAAACAACACAAAATACATTAAAATGAAAAACAACTCAAAATACATTAATGATACAAATAAAAATCTTATTGCGCGCCACGTGGACCATGGTACGATCCACATTGAGGTTGTCTAATGGGTCGTGTAGACGGGTCACGAGTTGGTAATGCCCCTCTATTCCTGCAACGACGCCCCCTCTATTTGGTTCGTCTTGTGCTTGAGTCAACGGCCCCTCAATGAAATCTGGGTCTTCAACATCTGTGGGCCGTCCTTGACCTCTAGAATTCCCTCCATAGGATAGGCGGGTGCCCGCGGCGCTGTCAAAGCTTTGTCTAGACGAAGGAGTTCCAGTACCGGATCGAGTACCGGATACACATGCATATTCACCTCCGGCACATTTCACAACGCTTAATTTAGGAGAGGACGAGCCATCGTCCGATATGCTCTACAATCCATATATGAGGTCAAGCGAGGAGTTAAAAGAGGGTGACACGTTTCGTTCGAAGGATGATTGTCTGTTGGCTATAAAAAATTGGCACTTAGCAAATTGTGTTGATTTTAAAGCCGATCGATCAAATCCAGAGAGAGTCAGTATTGCATGCAAAAACCCGGAGTGTGGATACATGCTGAAGGCATCATTCAGAAAGAAGTTTAACGCGTGGGTGATACGTTCAATATCTCAAGCCCACACCTGCGTCACCACTAACATGGCGCAAGATCATCGAAAACTCAGTCATGACATGATATGTCATACCATCATTCCTCTGGTCGAAACTGACCCATCCCTGAAGGTGAAGACAATTATTTCTCATTGCGTTTCTGTGTTCAAATACAGACCTTCGTACAGAAAGGCTTGGTTGGCGAAACAGAAAGCAATTGAAAGAGTCTACGGCAACTGGGAGGAATCGTACCAACAACTTCCTCGCTACCTGGCTGCACTGCAATTGTATTCACCTGGGACTGTTAGTATATTGGAGACACTGCCGGCACAGTCCCAGGACGGAACCCCTCTCGAAGGTAATGGAATCTTCCATAGACTATTCTGGGCGTTTCGACCATGCATCGTCGGTTTTGGTTTTTGCAAGCCGATTATTCAAATTGATGGAACGTGGCTGTATGGGAAATACAAGGGAACTTTGTTGATGGCGGTCGCGCAGGATGGAAATAGCAACATTTTTCCAATAGCCTTTGCTTTGGTGGAAGGAGAAACAGCTGCTGCTTGGGGTTTCTTTCTGAAGAATCTCCGAGCTAGAGTCGCTCCACAACCTAATCTTTGTTTGATTTCTGACAGGCACGCTTCTATTGACAGCGCATACAACAATCCGGCAAATGGTTGGCACAACCCTCCGTCTAAGCATGTCTACTGTATTAGGCATATAGCACAGAATTTTATGAGAGAGATCAAGGATAAATTTTTGAAGAACCACTTGGTGAACGCGGGGTATGCCTTAAACCAACCTGGATTTCAATACTACCGCCGAGAAATAGCGTTGACAAATCCAGATGCAGGGAGGTGGATTGACAGCATTGATAGAGCAAGATGGACTAGGTCATACGACGATGGGGCTAGGTGGGGCCACATGACTACAAATCTTGTGGAATCAATGAACGGGGTTTTCAAAGGCATACGAAACCTACCTGTAACTGCCATTGTTAGTGCTACGTATTTTCGGATGGCAACTTTGTTCGCCACACGGGGTAAGAGGTGGAATTCAGTGTTACAAACACAACAGGTATATAGCGATGTCTGCATGAAATATATACAATAGGAATCTGCCAAGGGTAACACTCATCGAGTGACCGAGTTCGACCGTCATGGCCACACCTTCAGTGTCAAAGAAACAATTGACCATAACCAGGGGCTTCCACGACAAGAGTATCGCATCAATATCCCAGGTCGTTGGTGCGACTGTGGCCAATTTCAAGCATATCGCATGCCTTGCTCCCATGTCCTTGCAGCATGTTCACATACTCACTTTGATGCATTATCTTTGGTATCAGAAATTTATAAAGTATCAACGTTGCTCAACGTATACGACAATTACTTTCCGGTGGTAGCAATGGAGGCATATTGGCCTGTGTACGAGGGGGAAACAGTTTGGCATAACGATTTAATGCGTCGGAATAAAAGCGGTCGACCAAACAGCAGGCGTATTAGAACCGAGATGGACGTAACTGAAAAAATGCAGAGGAAGTGTAGTATATGTCGTGAGGTAGGACATAATAGGACCAAATGTCCCAATCGTGGATCTAGCTCCACAACATAGTTTTTAGTTTCGATGATATTTGTAATTTACTTTTTCAATGAAATGAACTTTTTTTTTATAAATTTTATGGGTTACAACACAAAAAAGATTACCAAAGAAATAATGGATTCATGATACATATTGAAAGAAATTACCAAATATTACCATGGAAAAAATATTTGGAACCAATAATATTTACAAACATTTAAGAGAAAATATTACTGAAAACATTAATGTTGAAAGTAAAAAATTACCGAAAATATAATACCATGGAAAAAAAATTATATAAAAAAATCATGTTGAAATAATATTTGAAAAATATAATATAAAAAAATTTAGAAGGAAATATGTTAAAGAAAAAAAATAACAAAAAAAAAGAAAAAAAAAATATGGGGGGGTGTTGTCGCCGGGGGGGTGGCGACAACACCTAAAATTTACATGTAGGCGCCAGGCCCACTGGCGACCACGTTTTGGGCCCATTGTTGTCGCCACCCCGCTGGCGACAACGTGTATTTTTTAGCAAAAAAGTGACATTTTGGTAATTAATTTGAAAACCTTGTTATTTTTGGAATTTTTTTTTAAAAAATTGGTTATTCAAAAAAAAATTCACATTCTAACCCTAGAATCTCTAATTTAAGAATGTCATTATCTTAAGTGTCAGAACTTTGCTGATAACACCGCTGTTAAACCAAACCCAAAAAACATAAAAATCATCATCAAAATTTGCTGTTAAATTTTTTAACTAGTAGAGAATACTTAGAGAAATGTAGAGGAATAATAAAAAATATATAGGGGTATATTCATCATACGACTTTGATAATTCTATTTTGTTATAATATCTCATCATAAGTCATAACTAAAAATTCTGTTAGCACACATTGAGATAAATAGATGCCGCCGAAAATAGAAAAAGGTTTTGGACAAGCACTTCATTCCTTTGGCAAATCCAAAGGTGTATGGGCGGCCCACCGACGACGTTGCTTATGTCTCTTTTCTTGTCTTTTTTCATCACCTTTCATTTTCTCTTTATTTATATATTGTTATTCCTTGATTCATTCAAGAAATTGTCAACACCATACACATTTACTTAATAATTATTAGGCATAGGGAATTCTTTTTATTTCGTTGTTAGCGAAGAATAAAAGTATAATTGCTATTTTAAAGTCTAGTATTTTATAGACTATTTTAACATTGGTTATGTGATGAGAATTTTATCTGCCACAATCAAATTTTACCCGGTGGTATCCCTATTTTTTATTATTTTAAAAGTATTCATAAATAAATTTAGGATAATAAGAACGAAATATTTGATAATTTTACAAAATTTTCATTAAATATCAAAATTCTGGTAATTCAATTATAAATTTTTGAAACAAAAATATATTTTTAATTCTATAAAAAAATTTAAAATATACTAAAATTTTATGTGATTTATCAAAAATTTCAAATTTAGGGTGGTGTAAAAAAATTATTTTATTTTTCAAAAATGCTCTACCGAATTTTTAACAACAAAATTTTAGCAAATTGATTTCCTTCATTTTTCACCAAAGCATAATATCTCATATATTTTATTTTTAACAAAAAAAAAAATGAAATTGTGAATGTGAGTTATGGTAGAAGAGCGGGCGACGAAGGAGTAGAAATGATATGAATATGGATATCCGTGGGCACAGTAACTTCAAACTTATATCCATATCCATTAATAAACGGATATTTAAATATCTATTTATTTTATCCGTTGATATCTATTAAACTACCCGCCCCGTATTCGTAACAGATTTTATCTGTGGATATCCACGCATATGGATATTTTTGCTATCCCTAGTCACAAGATAACCTTCTACACTAGATATTATTTTGTATTATTACAAGATTGCAAGACCCATTTTTTTAAACCGCAATATAAAAGAAGGGTAGATAATGTGCGTATGCAAAAAAAAAAAGAGAAGAAGAAGCTACTTTTACACCAAAGAGTACACCTACACCATATTTTATTGTTTATTTTATTGTTTATTAATACAGTGAACAGTGAAATATTATAATAATATATTATTATTTAAAAATAATAATTTTTTAATGTTTTTTATATTTAGATTTAGGGGTTATGGATAAAAAATGTGATTAACCAACTTCATAACTTCATTAACCAACATTTTAAATATCATTAATCAACTTCATAACTACTAAAAATCTGGACGTTTATTAACCAATTTCATAACTTCATTAACCAACATTTTACTTTTCATTAACCAACTTTGTTTTACTATTAAAAATTATTTTTAATATATGTACGTTTATTAACCAACTTCATAACTTTATTAACCAATTTTTTACTTTTCATTAACCAACTTTATTTTTCTACTAAATCATTTTTAAAATGTGGACGTTCATTAACCAACTTCATCATTTCATTAACCAACTTTGAAGTATCATTTTATTAACCAATTTTTTATACATCATTAACCAATTATGTTTTACCATTAAAAATTGGTTTTCATATACTATTCACGAACACGGTTCATCGGCATTATTCACATTACTGTTCATAAATATTTTTTATTTAAAAATCACAGTATACAAATAGCAAACCTTGTATGCAAAATGATAGTTAAATGAGGTATGTAATATTTTTAAAATCATATCAAAAATTAAATCAATAATAGTTTTGATTTAATATTTGATTTGTTGGACTAATTAAATCTATGAACGACCGGTCATAAAATAAATAAATAAATATTAAAAAAATATAAAATAAATAAATAAAAATGGTATACAAAATAACACAATAAAAATAGTATACTTAATTTCAATGTTAATTTAAAAGAAATTTAAACAAATTAAAATTTTATAATAAAATAAAATAAAATAATTTAAATTAAATAACATATATAATAATTTAATTTAAAAAATAAAAATTCAAACAATTTAGAATATCAAAATTAAATAACATATAATACCAAAATAAATAATATTATTATACTTAATTCATACACAAATAAAATTAAAATTCGACAAAAAGTAAAACCTAAAATAAGTTTGAAACTATAGCAAGCAAATATAAGTTAAACTATGATAGACAAGTTATAGTTAACGACGACAATTAATATTAAGATGGACGACTTCGAGAATCACAGTTGAAAAATGACAATCAATATTAAAGTGAAAGAAGACAATCAATATTTGAAGGAAAATAAACGATGTGACGATGCTTGAAGGGACGACATAATAATGATGATGATGTGAACGTAATTGGAAGAAAAAAATTATATTGGCTCGATAAAATACAGAAATTTGTGTGGTTGTAGAAGGAACATGCATTTTTTTTAAGATAAATGTGTTAAATTTTGTTGTTGATAAATTATTATTTTATTTAAAATTAAAAATTAAAAAAAAATTAGTCCTTTGCTGGTATTTCTTTGAACGAAATGATTTTAAGAAAGTGACTTCAATTCTTTAGTTCAAATGCTTTAAGATGATTCAATCCATTTTTTTCTTCTTTCAATTTTACACCAATTTTGGCGTATTTTGTAAAATTGATAAAACAAAATACAACTCTTATCTTTGATCCAACTAGTTGAATCGATTGTATTAATTTTTTGAAAAATTAATACAAACATAAAAGTTTACATTGCATAAGGCTAAAAGTATGTACTAAAGTTGTCTTAGTAGTTCTCAATAAATTTTTTTTTATTATAATACTTTTTTTATATATAAATTCAAGTTTCTCCATAGACACCTTGAATATTTCTCCATAGACACCTTGATTTTCTTAACCACCGCCCGAAATTTCAGTTATGTCTCATGTTTCCGTAAATAGAATTCAAAAATTCTTTTTTTAAAAATTTGGTTTCTTCCGTAGGTACATCTACAGAAACGTAAAAAACATAGTAAAAATTGAGGAAAATTCAAAATTCAGTAGATCTTTCGGAGATGCATCTATCAAACGTCTTAAAAATAGAGTGTTCAGTAGATGTACCTACGGAACATTCTGTTAAATTTTGATTTTCCATTTTTTTAAACTCTAAACCCTAAACCCTGAGACAATGGAAAATAGTACGCGAAAATAATAAATTATGTTATATTTTGATGTTCCATTTTTCAAACTCTAAACCATAAACTCTAAACCCTAAACCATAAAGCAATAAAAAACAATACACCAAAAAATACATTGTATACATCGCGTTAATTGTACTATAACTTGATGTTTCATTTTATTTAACTCTAAACCCTAAATCATAAATCCTAAGACAATGTAAAATAGTACACTAAAAGAATACATCGTATAAATTGCACTATAATTTGATGTTTCATTTTTGTTAAAAAAATTGGAGTTTAGAATGTTCCATAGGTACATCTTCAAAACACTATGTTTTTAACATGTTCTATAGATGCATCTCCAGTTTGAATTTACTAATTTTCCAATGTTTTTTTACACTTCTGTATATGTACTTACGAAAGAAAACAATTTTTTTAAAAATTTACTTCCGAAAATACATGTACGAAAATAGAAAGACAATTTTGTCAAATTAATAGTGCGTGAGAGATCTAAGTGGTGAGGTGAAAATTCTCTTAAAATTTACATTTTAGTATTTAAAATGAAAAATCATCTCTAATTTAGGTGGAAGTTCCAATTTCCAACTTGCAAGCAATCTATTTGCATTGCATGTGATAGCTTATAATATCATTTCGTTTTTTTAATAATAAAAGACAAAAGATATTTTTAATCTACCATGTAAAATAGGTTTTCTTGTTAAACCGTGTAAGTTGATACAAATTTAAATTTGCGACATCTCATTTATTTATTTTTAAAATTAAAATTTTTTCTTTAAACTATTAAACTGAATAAATAATTTATAAGTTTGTAAATTTTAACTCAACTATAAGTTGATATTGTTAAGTTGTGTGTTGATTAAATGTGGCAAAATGAATCTCTCGTCCCGCCTCTCTCCGTCTTAAGTCTATAAAAAAAAAGTGAGGCGGACAAATCCGTCAAATAAAAATGGACAAAAAAATCTAGTCCATCCTGTCTACTTATAATTATTTTTTCAATTTTTAATGGATTAATTTCCTTTTATATATTTTAATTAATTTTTTATTATTTTTAAAATAATTTTTAATAAAGCATTTTTTAAACAAATTTTACTTAAAAAAAATTACATATATTCACATATGAATATATAAAATAAAACCATCAATAATTAAAATTACTATAATTAACTTAAAAACAGATTTAAGGCGGAACGAACTGAACGAATAAAAAAAATGAATTTTGGCGGGCGGTAGACTAAAAATCCCAATCAAATCCACTATTTTTTGGCGAGTGCACAAATATGAATAGATTTTTAGTAGTTAGTTATTCCCCCTTCAACTATAATTTTTTTTTTTTACACTTGCCTTTTCATGCCCATAATAGCCAAGGTGAGTATGAAAAGAACCTTGTAAATAGATGGGCCGGCCCATAGAAAATGGGGTCCACCAAAACCTTGTCCCTTATTGCAAATACAATAATTCCAAAGCCTTCTAATTGTAAAATGTTAAAACAAGATCATATATGACAAAATTCAGGCCTCTTAAAATCCAGCACAAACTCTTAACACTACATGAAATAACTCACAAACTCTTGGAATCAAGTGTTGTCTTTTCCTCTCATAATTTTCTCATAAATTTTGTACTTTTTTGCATTCCTCCTAAATAAAAAGAGAGAAAACCTACACATTGCTCTTTCCATAAACCAACCAAACTTCATTAAGCTAAGAGCCTAAGTGAAAAATTCCCTTAGAATTTTAGATTAAAAAAAAAAAACAAAAATCACTTTTAGATATATATTATTAGGTTACCTTAATTTTGTTCTATTGAGAGGTAGCAAAGAAGTTTAGCCACCAAAAAATGATGAATTCACTTTGTGGAAGCTCAAATTCCATCAAAGAAAAATGTGTTCAACCAACTTCTTCAAAGAAAAATGTCACAAATTCTTGTGATGACTTAGATCAAATTAGTAGCATTCTAACCCCACAAAGCTTAAACCTACCCTCACTCAAATTTGACTTAGATGGTGATGTGGAAGTCCAATCGCCAGATAGTTCAATGTGGGAATCATTTTTCAATGACCATTTAGATAATGATTTCATGATATCATCACCAATTAGGAACAACAACATTAACCCTAATTCACCACAAGCTTCTACTTACAATAATTCTAACTATAATAATAGTAGTAACTATGTTCAAGGCATGCACATTCAAACCTTTTCACCACCTCGTTTAAGTAGTTATAATAATCAACAAAAAGGAAAAGGACTTAGTCCACTTCATAGAGTTTTCAACTCACCAAACAATCAATACATGCAACATGTTGAAAATCTTTCTTTGCCAGCAATTGAAGAGTTCTTAGAAGATTTTCAAGTTGATGTTGATTTTCCATCAACAAAGGCTATTTCTTCTTCTAATGATCAATGTTTTGACATGGAGACACCGATTTCGACGATTTTGGATAGTTTAACAATGCAGAATTCTTCATCAAGGTATGAGGAATCCTCAGTTATGCATGGTGGTGGTGGAAGCTCTTCTCAAGTGTCTCAAGAGAGTGATATGTATCATCAAATGGGATCTATGGCTAGTGCTTCACTTTCACAAGCTTTACAACAAGAAAGGTATCAAGAGAAACACCAAAAGTTGCAAGCACAACAACAAAGTCTAACAGTTCCTATTCCAATTGGAATTGAACAGGTAATAAAGTCTTTCCTTTGTCTTACTTCACCTAAATATTTTAATTCAAATTCTAAGCCACTTGATCCTTTAATTTAATTAATTAACATAATTTATTGTATAACTAACATAATATTATTAATTTGAACAAAACTAATTAACTTACAATTTTGTACACTAATTTAATTATGATGAAACATGTGGTTTTATTTGGGGTGACAAACCGATTAGTCCGCCCAACAAAAACTCGTAAAAATTGTATAGAGCAGACATAGTTGAGAGTGAGTGCAGGACTAAAACCTTAATTCGTCAAAAAAAAAAATAAGGGTGGACCTGCATCTAAAAATTGAAAAAATTTATATTAATGTCCACCCCGCAAAAACTTGGAAAAAAAATCCAGACAGACAGACATATTAGATGGTGCAGTCCTAAGACCTTATCCCGCTCTGGAATAAAAGTGCCGTCAAAACGAGATGCCCGATTTGCAGGAACCCGTTTTGTCACCTCTAATTTTTATGTTATGATTTTCTGAGAAAAATAATATATTCAATATGTAGGAGCAAGACAGTGGACTTCAACTGGTGCACTTGCTTCTAGCTTGTGCTGAAGCAGTTGCAAAAGAAGAATACATGCTAGCAAGAAGGTACCTACACCAGCTCAACAGAGTAGTAACACCACTAGGTGACTCCATGCAACGTGTAGCTTCATGTTTCACAGAATCTCTGAGTGCAAGACTAGCTGCAACCCTAACAACAAAGTCATCATCAATGAAAAAAATAACACCGCCATCATCTTCATCATCATCCTCATCATCAAGTTTCTCTACCTTTCCATCAAACGCCATGGAAGTCCTTAGGATCTACCAGATTGTGTATCAAGCTTGTCCTTACATAAAGTTCGCTCACTTCACCGCTAACCAAGCGATTTTTGAGGCGTTCGAGGCTGAGGAGCGTGTCCATGTCATCGACCTTGATATCCTCCAGGGTTACCAATGGCCTGCATTCATGCAGGCATTGGCTGCACGGCCCGGCGGTGCTCCGTTTCTCAGGATCACAGGTGTCGGGCCGTGCATTGAATCGGTTAGAGAAACTGGACGATGCTTAACCGAGTTAGCTCATTCTCTTCGTATCCCGTTTGAGTTCCACCCTGTTGGAGAACAACTTGAGGATCTTAAACCACACATGTTTAACCGCCGTGTAGGCGAGGCTTTAGCGGTTAACACAGTTAACCGCCTCCATCGTGTTCCCGGGAACCATCTCGGGAACCTGCTATCTATGATTAGAGACCAAGCGCCTAACATCGTGACGCTAGTCGAACAAGAAGCAAGCCATAACGGGCCATACTTTCTAGGCCGGTTTCTCGAGGCCTTGCATTACTACTCAGCGATCTTCGACTCCTTGGACGCGACATTTCCAATGGAGTCAGCACCTAGGGCAAAGGTGGAGCAGTATATCTTTGCACCCGAGATTCGGAACATCGTGGCATGCGAAGGCGAGGAGAGGATAGAGAGACATGAGAGGTTGGAAAAATGGAGGAAGATAATGGAAGGGAAAGGGTTCAAAGGAGTAGCATTGAGTCCGAATGCGGTGACGCAATCGAGAATATTGTTGGGTTTGTATTCATGTGATGGGTATAGGTTAACTGAGGACAAGGGTTGCTTGTTGCTTGGGTGGCAAGATAGATCCATCATTGCTGCTTCTGCATGGCGCTGCTGAATATTAGTTTCATATATATCTTTTAATTTATTTGTATTATCATGTATTTGAATATTATACTTTTTGTTGCTATTTCAAATATCTTGTTTAATTACTCTCTCAATGTAATTCATTATATGTATGAAAGAAAGATGAGAAAAGGAAATGCTTAACTTAATTTCAGAAATATTGTAGAAATTTAAATCAAGGACTAATAGAAAATGCTACATATATTTTTCTTCAATATATTGTTTTTGTTCATTTAACATAATGTATACATAGATCATCACAAAGATCAATTCACCCGGTCTCCAAGGTAATGAAACCTTGACTCAATATACTTGTTTTTCTCAAGATAAATGAGATTTCTTAATAGATTGATGGCTAACTTATTGTCTATCTTCAACTTGACTGCAATGTTGTTGGTGATTTGTAATTCATTCATGAGAGATCGCAACCAATATGTCTGGCAAATTGCTAAGAACCGTGCAACATATTAGGCTTCATTAAGGATGAGTCACTGGTTCCTTTAGATTAGGTTCCCTATATATCATTCTACCCTAAACATAAACATGTGATGTAATTCTATGTGAATGTCTTTGAAATGAATTTCTATTTATGATTATATAGTTTTGTTTGTGTTTAATTACATCTCTCGTCTATGAAATTAGGAGAATTGGTTTAGATAGTAACCGAGTCATAGTAGTGAATTATTCGTTTGATTGGTAAACTTATGAGATTGTAATGATAGTCCGCGTTGTGACAAGACTAGTCTGGAGCTTCAGTCTAGTTTTATGCGGTATAAAACTTGTCATTGGAGACTCTTAATATATGAGAGTTGCTCTTACAAAGCGGGTTGTTTTGCGATTGGAGACCCCCACTATATAGGGAGATGCGAGTTTGTAATTATGTGTTTGATAAAACTGTCTTTTTATTACATGTGTTATAAAACCTTGTTCATTGCGATTGGAGACTTCTAGTAAATGGAGAGTTTCTTATGGAAAAGTGGACCGCCTTGTGATTAGATATTCCTAGTATATGGGGAGTTGCAAAGGTTGTAATTATGTTTTTTCTTGTAAAAAGTCATATTTAAAATAGAGTTGTTGTAGGATCAATCATGGAAAGTCTCACATCTAAGAGTAGATGATTCGAAAGAGGAACTTTATGGTTTTATAATCATATTTGTAAACTGTGAGTTACCACCTTATATTTATAATTATGCATACAAACCAATAAGTCCCGCTCTACACACCCTCTATTACCGTTGCTTACTCACTACATTTAATTCGCAAGTGCAATCACCTTATTCTTGTATTCTTGTGCGAAGTTAGTATCATCTTTGTGGATATGAAAGTTTAACTTGCCACATTTTGAGTTTTATTGGTACAATTACTACAACATATGTTTTTTACTCCAATAACTATAACATATGGCTTCTTAACCATCAAGAAATTAGTGATCCATGAAACTTGAATAAATAGCCACTTGTGCTCCTTTTATCCACTTTTTCACACATCAGGTCATTAGATATGACTTCTAAATATATATATATTTTTTGGCATTAGGGACTTAGGAAATGAGAAGTCGTAGTGGATAGTTACATTAGTTTACCCCAACAATTCTAGACAGATTTAGGACAAGAGAAATCTCTGAAAATCTCTTTTCTTCACAAAAATCTTCAAAAGGGTTTTGTTTTCAATTTCCCCATTAGAATAACTTCTAAGGGTTAAATATGTTTTTGGTTCGTGTAAATATTGTGGTTTTCAAGTTTAGTCCCTCTAAAATTTCCTTTAATGAATCATCCCTCTAAACGTTTTCATCCATAATATTAGTCCCTTCCGTCAATTGGAGCTAACGACATCCTACGTGGCACTATACGAAACAATAAGACACATCTTTTTAACTTTTCCAGAAAATTCGTATTCTTCAGTTTTTTCTTCAGAATTTTGTTCTTCTTCTTCGTATCCTATGAGTTGGAAAATCATGGAGTTTACCGTACTTAGCCAGAAGGAGATTCCTATTCCGGATGTTGAAAGTGATTCTCCGACTCTTTACCGTTTGAGGAAGCTCTTGAGGTTCTTCACTAGTTTCACCAATTTTGTTCTTCCCTTTTGCATTCCTTGTAGCTCTTGGTGCCATGGTTGAAGGAGGATTTGAGAGTTAGGGTTTTGGTTTGGGATTTTCGGATTTGGAGAGTGGAGGAAGATTTGAGTGAGATATGTGAAAGAATGGAAGATTATATAGAGGTTTGAGGTAGTGGGTAATTAAAATTTGTTGGTTAAAGTGAGATAGTGGAGCTTTTTATGGGGTTTGACAATGGAGGTGGAAGAGTGTTTGGAGAAGATGAAGATGAATGTATGTGAAGAATGAAGATAAATGTGTGGTGAAAAGATATAAAGTGTAATTAAGAGATATAAAAGAATAAGTGAAAAAAAATAAAAATAAAATAAATAACACGTAACAGCCACAATAAAAGCAAGAAAATTCTAAAAAAAATACGTGGGAACCGGTTCCTCTCTACATGGAACCCGGTTCCTGAAACATAAAAAAAGTCACGCTTCTGGAATTTACTATGGGGAACCGGTTCCTCCCTACATGGAAACCGGTTCCTGGACAGAAAAAGTCCAAAAACTTGATTTTTATGAAATAGAAGGCATATATAACACATATAAACATCAAGACATAATATATAAACATAAATAAAGTACTTTTTGACACACATGAATTGTTAGAAATGTGTACCTTTGATTTATGGTAATGAAGAAAATAATTAAATATCACCTTCATCTAAAATTCCAAGCTCTCGTCGAATTTTATAAAACGATTCTTTTAGAAGAGGCTTGGTGAAGATATCTGCAAGTTGGTTATGAGTATCCACAAATGTGACTTCGACATCTCCTTGAAGGACATGGTCTCGGAGAAAATGATGTCGAATGTCTATGTGTTTGGTTCGTGAGTGCATGACCGGATTTTTAGTGATATTAATTGCACTTGTGTTGTCGCATCGAAGAGGAATGCATCGAGATCAAGTCCGTAGTCACGAAGTTGTTGCTTAAGCCATAGAATTTGTGCACAACAACTACCCGCTGTTATGTATTCTGCTTCGGCCGTGCTAAGAGCAACACATGCTTGCTTTTTACAAGCCCATGATACTAATGCATTTCCAAGAATGTGACAAGTACCACTTGTGCTTTTATGATCAGTTTTACAACCTGCATAATCCGCGTCAGAATAACCAATTAAATTGCAAACACTACCTTAGTAATATCAATTGGAGTACCGGATTCATCTTGATCAACATATGTACCGGAGCCCATTGGAGTATTCATTGCTTTACAGTTATCCATATCAAACTTCTTCAATAATTCTTTACAATATTTGGATTGATTGATAAATATTCCATCCTTGAGTTGCTTAATTTGTAATCCAAGAAAGTAGTTCATCTTTCCCATCATAGAAATCTCGAATTCTCCTTGCATCATCAATGAGAATTCCTCACACATTTCTTTGTTAGTCGATCCAAAAATGATATCATCAACATAGACTTGAACCAATAAAGTGTTACTTTTGATTTTCGTAATGAACAAAGTTTTATCAACTTTACCCTTTTCGAAACCCTTTTCACACAAAAAATTGCTAAGTCTATCATACCATGCTCTTGGTGCTTGCTTTAAGCCATAAAGAGCCTTTCTCAACTTAAAGACATGTGAAGGATTCTTGAAGTCTTTAAATCCCAGGGGTTTTTTGACATAGACTTCTTCATTGATGTAGCCATTCAAGAATGCGCTCTTGACGTCCATTTGATAAAGCTGAAAATTTAATGAACATGCATAAGCAAGTAAGATGCGAATAGCTTCTAACCTTGCAACCGGAGCGAATGTTTCTTCAAAGTCGATTCCTTCTTCTTGATTGTAACCTTGGGCCACCAATCTTGCTTTGTTTCGAACAATTATACCATTCTCATCAAGTTTGTTCTTAAACACCCATCGGGTACCTATGATGTGTTTATTACTTGGTCTAGGAACAAGTTCCCAAACTTGATTTCTCTCGAATTGATTTAATTCTTCTTGCATTGCATTTATCCATTGATCGTCTCCTAAGGCTTCATCAACTTTAGAAGGTTCAATTTGAGAAACAAAAGCCATGTGTAAGCAAGCATCTTTGAGATTTAATCTTGTTGAAACTCCTTGGCTAATATCACCAATAACTTTATCAATAGGATGGTCTCTATGAGTTCTCCATTCTGTTGGTAGATCATTGGTGTTTGATTCTTGTTGTACACTTTCTTGTTGAACTTCCGGTGCCTTCACAATTGAATCATTTGAAAGTTCTTCTGGGGGTAAATCTAAAGGATCATCATCATCACAAACAACTATTTCCTCCTTAGAGGTGTTAGTCTCATCAAAGGATACATGCATAGATTCTTCAATAGTTAAAGTTCTTTTATCATAAATTCTATATGCTTTACTAGAAAGAGAATAACCAAGAAATATACCTTCGTCGGATTTCTCATCAAACTTACCAGGATTGTCTTTGTCATTGTTGAGAACAAAGCACTTGCATCCAAAAATGTGAAAGTGAGCAATGTTTGGCTTTCTTCCTTTGAAGAGTTCATATGGAGTTTTCTTTAAGATAGGTCTAATGATTACTCGATTTCCAACATAACATGCCATACTAACCGCATCCGCCCAAAAGTATTTAGGAAGATTTGCATCACTAAGCATTGTTCTTGCAAGTTCCACTAGAAACCTATTCTTCCTTTCAACTACTCCATTTTATTGTGGAGTTCTTGGTGCTGAAAAATTATGAGAGATACCACGTTCTTCACAAAATTCTTCAAATGATGCATTTTGAAATTCTCCACCATGATCACTTCTTATGGATACAATCTTTAATGACTTTTCATTTTGGATTTGTTTTGCATACTTCTTAAAGGCTTTAAAAGCATCACTTTTCTGCACAAGAAACAAAGTCCAAGAATATCTAGAATAATCATCAACAATAACTAAAGCCTATACATTACCTCCGAATCTTCTTGTCCTTGATGGACCAAATAAATCCATATGCAATAATTGAAGTGGTCTTGTTGTAGTCACCACATTCTTTGGTTTGAAAGATGATTTGGTTTGCTTTCCCTTTTAACAAGCATCACATAATTTATCTTTGACAAACTTTATCTTAGGTAAGCCAATAACAAGATCATGTTTGGTTAACTTATTTAAATGATCCATATGAATATGAGCTGCTCTTTTATGCCATAACCATGATTCATTATTGTTGTTTACCAAAAGACATTTTACTTTCAAAGATAAATCATTTAAAGAAATCATAAAAATGTTATTAATTCTTGTACCTTTGAGTTTTACCTCATTGGTGACTTCATCAATGATCAAGCATTCCTCTTTAGTAAATTTGATCTTGAAGCCTTTGTCACAAAGTTGGCTAATGCTAAGAAGATTTATGCTTTAGTCCTTCAACATAAAGAACATCTTCAATGGATGTGAAAGGTGGTGCACCAACTTTGCCTTTGCCAAGGATCCTTCCCTTATTGTTGTCTCCATAAGTGACAAAACCCTTGGCCTTTAGCCTTAGATCTGAAAATTGGTTTAGGTCTCCCGTCATATGCTTTGAACAACCACTATCTAGATACCAAAGGTTTGAAGTGGTCTTCAAGCATGCATACAAAACAAATTAAGTTTTGTTAGGTACCCAAGTGGCTTTGGGTCCATCATAGTTAGTTCCTTTCTTAACCCATACATAATGTCCACTTGGTACACTAAAGTTTCTTACATAACAAGCGTTGGGTGTGTGACCAATAATACCACAATAAAAACAAGTAGGTTCAAAGTTACTTCTATATCTAGGACGATAAGATTTATTTTTAACAAAGTTCTTCCTTTTAGGATAATGTTGCATTACTTTAGACTTGTTCACTTTCTCTTGAATTGGTTGGTTACTAGCCTTGACAAAGATAGTCTTGTTGGAACTTGGTTTATCAAATTTTGAAAAGCCAAGTCCGCTTTTATCATTGGAGTATCTTTGTGTGCTAAGAACATTTTCCAATCCAATTTTCCCATTTTCATATCTTTCTAAAACACGTTTTAATTGGACAACTTGGAAGGAAAGTGATTCACAATTCTTGCATGCAACATTATCTTTTTGAACACTAATCATTTTCTCTTTTGCATCTTTATGTTCTTCAATTATTTTAAACTTTTCTTCTAAAGATGATATTATTTTCTTTTGAGATGAAATAGTTTTATAGAGAATTTTGCACTCTTTTAATAATTTATCTATTGCACCTTGTGCACCATTATCAAAAAGAGAATCATCATAACTAACCTCGCCTTCTTCATCGTTTGAGTGGTGTGATGCCATTAGTGCTAGGTTTGCACTTTCGTCACTATCGGAGTCCGATGAGGAACTTACTTCATTATCTTCCTATGCTATGTAGGCCTTTTTATTTTTGAACTCCTTTTTGCCTTTGAATCCATTCTTCTTAGAAAGTTTTGGACATTCCGGCTTTATGTGTCCTTGTTTCCCACATTCATAGCATGTAACTTCTTGTGATGAAGTGGATGCTTCTTTATCCTTATGCTTTGAGAACTTCTTTCTTTTGACATAGTTAGCATTATCAATATTATTTTTATGACCAATAAAATTTGCCTAACCTTTTTACAAGAAGCAAGAAGTTTTCATCTTCATCCGATGCATCTTTGATTTGGCTTTATTTTGAATATACCTTTAATGCAATGCCTTTGGATTTCTTTTCTAAGTTCTCATGCTTTTCCAATCTTCCAAGTTCCGCCTCATATTCTTGAAGCTTTCCAAATAATGTTGTGGAAGTCAATTTTGACAGATTTTTCTTTTCGGATATCGCCGTCACTTTTGGTTGCCACTCCCTTGTTAAAGATCTGAGCACCTTAAGATTAAGTTCTTCGGTAGTAAGGGTCTTACCAAGTGCCTTCAAGTGATTTGTCAAATGTACGAATCGTTTTTGCAAATCAAGAATTGTTTCTCCGGACTTCATTCTAAACAGTTCGTACTCTTGACTTAAAGTATTCAATCTTGATCTTTTAACTTCAGTGGTACCTTCATGAGTTTCTACAAGAGTATCCCATATTTCCTTTGCCGATGTACATGCCGATACTCGAAAAATTTCATCCATACTAAGAGCACTTTGAAGAATATTGATAGCCTTCTTGTTAGCAAGAACCTTCTTTCTATCGTTATCATCCCATGACAATTTAGGTTTGTTTGACCCAACACCATCGACGACAGTTACAGGAACATGAGGACTTTCTAGGACAGCCTCCCACACTTCTTCTCCTTGTGCTTCTAAATGAGCCTTCATTCGTATTTTCCAAAAGTCAAATTATTCACCACAAAATAATGGAGGCTTGTTGTTACTACCACCATCTTTGAAAACCGGATTTGCGGAAGCCATTCTGGATCTTTAGGAACAAGTTACCTATAACTTGCTCTGATGCCAAATGTAAGTATCAGATATGCCTAAGAGGGGGGGGGGGGGTGAATTAGGTTTTCAAAAATTAATCGGTTTAATGAGAATACTTCTAATAATTTTTGGTTAAGTGTTTTAAGGTTTTGGATGGTTCTTATCTTTTTCTTGGTAATGGTGATGAAAGCGATAAAATACGGAAAGGTAAAGAACACAACGATATATACTGGTTCCCCTCACAATCCGAGAGTACTCCAGTCCCCTTTCAAACACGAAAGAGATTTCACTATAGTTAGAATGATTGTACAAGCCTATGCTTACTATCTAACCTATAGGGTGATCAAAGGTTCTTAACACCTTTAAGATCAAGCAACACTAATGTGAATGAAGAACAATCCTCTTCAAACAAAACACTTACTTCCAACAATCCTGGATAGTAAGGAAAAATATTCTTTTGAATTTATACAAGAGTTTATGATGAAATATGTAGAGCAATATCAATCTTGGATTGATCTTATTCTTCAAGTAAACAATTCTCAATAGGTATATAAGTGTTCACAATGTATGCATGATACTTAGAATGATTTCTCAATGAAAATGTGTATGATAAGTTTCACTAAAAAATTCTGATTTGAATGAACACTTGAAGATATTGAAAGATGAAGAATTTTATGCTTATGAATTGTTAATGAAGAAGGTGAATAATGAATATGAAAGATGTAGAATATATAGTGTGTTAAACACCCTTTTGAAAGGTCATTTTTCCATGAAACAATGCAATGATTAAGTGAAGAAAATATATTTTTTCGTTTGGGTGAAAACATGCAAGAGAAAAACACACTGGTTCAGTAGGAACCGGTTCCTGCCTGGGACAACCCGGTTCCTGCTGAACGTTACAGCAGAATATTTGAATTTTTGTACATGGGAACCGGTTCCCAGATAGGGACAACCCGGTTCCTAGTGGTAAACCACAGAACTGAAGAAATGCTGCAAGCTGGAACCCGGTTCCCAGCTAGGGAGGAACCGGTTCCTGGAACCTTTACTTAGGATTTTGACATTGAAAAAAAGGTTTCAAAGGTAATTAATGTATGAAACTTTGTAGTAAGTTATGAAATGCATGTGGGATATATTTGTGAATATTTATATATCAAAATGAGAATTATTTATACCTTTGACGCTTTGACTTGATTTAAATCTTCACAATTTCTTCAAGACTTGAAATGGTATGAATTTGCTTAATACTTGATATTCTTTTTGCACATCCTTTATGAAAGTTGATATCCACATTGTCTTCATCAAAACCAAGTATGATTGAGAAGCTTGCAATTACACATACGTACCGCTTATTGTGGAGCTTGAATTTGAAATCACCATGGAATACCAGAAGAAAGATGAAGGGGGAAGAAGATGATGTAACGAAGAAGAAGAAGAAGAAGAACCCAAGCGGAGGCATTAGAAACTGAGTTAGGTCAAGGAAATTATTTTGGGGACAAAATTTTGGTTTAATAACTCATGAGAGCCACGTATGATTTGATTAAATAATTAATACTCTATAAAATATAATGTTAAATGACAAAATATTACACGTGTAGTGCCATGTAGGCTGCCGTTAGCTCGGATTGACGGTAGGGACTAATGTTATGGATGGAAAAGTTTAGAGGGATGATTCATTAAAGGAAATTTTTAGAGGGACTAAACTTGAAAACCGCAATATTTATAGGGACTACAAACATATTTAACCCAACTTCTAATGATTTCAATTTGCAAGTATTTTTTTAACAAGCACTTGTTTGCAAAATATTGAGACACATAATAAGACTCATTCTTGTATCTTGGGAATTTTACTCATGTTCATCTACTATAGTCATTAATAATGACTAGTCCATATTTCTTACCATTGAATGATTACATTTTCACTGGCTAACATATATTAATGTTTAAGAGATGTATGGTATAGAGGATGTTTTTATAATAAAAAGAGGTTTTCGCAAGTTTCCCTTTTTGACATGCCTCATAGAGAGTAGTTGATCGATATATCAGATTAAGAAGTCCACTCGCAAGATCAAGCTTGTTAATATTTGTGATTAATCCCAAGCTAGTATGCCCTAATCATTTGTTTCAGAGCCATTTCTCATTGTTCACTTACATAAGGTACACTACAAAAAGTAACACTTTTAACCTTGGACGTGAAATGTGTTTTTCCCCGGCTAAAGTAGCGAGGTAGCGAAGCACGTCATGAAAAGTTTCTGTAGCGGCGAAAAATTGAGACTGAGGCAATTGGATTGACCCATCTCGTGATTTTTAGTGAAAGTCGCCACCATGCTTTATTGTTTCGAAAGGAAATGCGAAAAAGAATGAAATAAAACCCAAAGAAGTTTTCAAATTAAAAATAATAAAATAAACAAAGATCTTAGGTTTGGGGGTTGGTTATGCAAAGGGAAGGTATTAGAACCCCTCACATCTGTAGTACTCTACATGAATCACTTTGAAAATATATTTGTTATTATTGTTGTTTATGTTTGTAGCAATTGACTTAAAAATTGAGAGTCACCACCATTACTTTTTGTCCTAAGGACGGGGGAATAACGGATAACCCTAATTATTTAGAGATTCTAGATTCGTGAGTCAATTAAATAAAGGGAAAGTGTTAGGTACCCTTTATTTCCCTTGTACTCAAGGGGACCCCCTCTAGGTTTAGGTTTTAATTGAGGATGATATTTAAAAGGCATTATTTCCATATATATATATATATAAGACATGGTTTTAGGTTTTGCAAACGTGTGCCTACGTATATGCTTATGAAGAATCAGAGTCCATTTCGTAGTTCGTATATGTTTGGTTAGTTTTTTTAGAGGAATGTGAAAGTACTTTCGAATGATCCTTTAAAATTCGTCTGTGTTTGAAAATTGCGTAGTCGTAGACGTAGTTTGAAATTTAATTTGAAAGTAGATCCACAATCCTCTTTTTGAAAATAATATAAAATTTGGTTTATGTAGTAGAAAGAAAGAAATTTTGATTGGTTAGCTATTTTTAATGCATAAGAGATATTTGAAAATAATGTAAAATTAGCAAGAAAGTTTATTGAGTTGAACAAGTTTATTAAAATGAATTAGTAATAAAAAAGAAGTTAATTATTATAAATATATTGTTTCTCCTTTAAGGAAAAATAAACTATATATTTAAAAAAAAATATTAATGCATTAAAAGAAAGATGATATAAAAAGATTAAGTAAATGAATAGTAAATAAAATGAATTAAATAAAGTTAAATAAATGAATTAAATAAAAGGTTAGTAAATTAAGGGAGTGCAGATAATAAAGGTTTAAGCCCAACATGTGTTTTGAGGTCCACACATAGGGGGTGTAATTATATTTAAGGGAGTAAAAGAGGAGTGCATTTAGCATTGGGCCTGACCCATAATCACTTTGGGGTTTGCTTGGTTTGTGTGTGGGAAGAGTATGGCTCTATGGTGTGTTGAGTTATGCTACCATCGTCTGATGGTGATCGTATGGTCCTCTAGGGTTAACCCAGGGGCGTTGACCAAAAGTATGTGAAATAAAAGAACATGATTGAAAGTTGACCGAGGGTGTATGGGGTATGAGCGTTCAAGGGATAATGTTTACCTATCAATATCATGTGGCCAACTAGTGGCCACATGTCACGCATCGAACGAAGGGACAAAGGGGGGATTTAGTCAAAAAAAAGTTTCATAAAATTTCCCGTTTTTATTTCTCTCTCTACTCCCTCTCGTTTTCTCTCACTCTCTTTCATTTCTCTCAAACCAATGTCCCACCACCACCACAATAGCCGTCGTGGATTGGCAACTTCCGGCTGAAGTTGAAAAACCCAGGACACCCTCCAAATCCACATGAACCCTAACAAGATCCATAGAACCCTAACCTAAATTTTGAATAACCCTAAGAACCCTAACCCTAGATATAAACCCTAAGCCCCAAATTTTCAGCAAAAACATAAATATTTAACAACAATCAATCACACAACACATCAAACGCATCAGATTATGAAATCTAAGTGGCTACCAACCTTATCCGCAGTGAATCTTATCATACAAATTCCTCTTTGGTCTTCTGATTCTTCTTCTAATCTCCTTCTCTTTTCTGATTGCAGGTACTGAATGCTTGGAGTTTAGCTCAAAATGGTGTAGGATTTCAGCTGTGAAACCCTAATCCTTCAACGTGAAGAGCTTTAGTGATAGGGTGGGGATTGAAGGTGTTAAAAACAATAGAAAGGGGGGGGGGTTGAATAGGATTTTTAACAAACAAAACTTTGATAAAAAACAACTTCCCTCTTAAACAGAAAACTATTTACCCTTGATAATAACTATAAAGTGCAAGAAGGAAAGAACAATGTATGTTTATATTAGTTCACTTGAGAAATTCCCAAGCTAGTCTAGTCCAACCGCCAAGGAGATTTCGCCTCTCTCAATCGAGGTCTTAATCCACTATAACCAAATTAATTACAAATGCATGGGCAACCACCAATGACTAACACTGCACAAGCTACCCGCAAGTGACTAACTAATGCACGGGAAATTGTCGGTGACTAACCCTGCTCAAGCAACCGCCTGTGACTAACCCTGCAAAAGCATCCGCCTGTGACTAACAACCTTTAAGACTCTCTAGTCCTAAAATTCTCAAGATTACATACCAATAAGTCTCTTGAGGCACAATCAAACAACCGTTTGAGTCAGAGTTTGTTTACACTATAAGTGCTTCTACATAAGCTGAATGTAAATGATATATTTAAAATTCTAGACTTAAGAGTATAAATCTATGAACAGTCTTTCAAGAATGGATATGATCGTGAATTTACATCTTTCTCTTGAGTCTTCAAGCCCTTTATATAGCCAATATAATAATATATCCGTGGAAGGGTAGTTTTGGAACTTCTAAAAGTTTGGCGGCTTGATCGTAGTGGGAGACAAGATAGTTCGCAATGTCTGTCCTTTCTCAATAGTGGAACGAAACATTCGTCTGTACCTTGTACCTCGTACTACATAATGTTATGTTCTATTCTTCTTGAACTTCAGAGGCTGACAATGTAACACCCCAAATCTTCCCGTTAATTATACGGAAAATTAGAGTATAAAATTCAAAACATACAATCATTTGGGATATCACATATTCGTCGTTCAAAACAATTATGGCTTAAATGCCTTCACATAGATACATAGCACAAAAATTTAAAATGACAATTAAATCATTACTCATAAATCCCTTTGTTCAAATTAAACAATTAACTCACAACGGAATCAACAAACTTCACGAATATTCAAATAATGTCGTAGTATCTTTGCACGGTAACTTTAAGTTACAATTTAAACCAAAACCATATAAAATTCAGCAAATAAAACAATAACTAAACAATCGTTTATCCCCCGAGTGCTACGTATCAGAGCGACCACCGAATCGACTAACAGCGTCTAAATCTTCATCAAAGCTATCACCTGCACGTTACCAGTATAAAGGTTACGGTGAAACAAAAGAAAGGGGTTAAATATCTAACAATATAAACAGGGTGATGATAAACAATATATATAGGTTCAAGTCATTATAATCATCACTTTGCGGTATAATCGTTACCGTCTAGTTTACTTCACTGTTACAGTCAACAACATAAGTCACAATATCTCACATAAGATCATATTCAAAGTTCACAACAAGTCACATAAGTTCACATATCAAAACACATAACATCATAATCATACACATGAAGTGCGACTCTAACAAATGCACATGCATGTGGTACCCAGGGCTTCAGCCCCCATCGCCTTTTGCCAATAAATAGAGGCATCAAAATATGCATAAGCCTTCGTCGCTGTTTGTCAATCCAGGCCGTCGCTAAAACATGCAAATCATGAGACACTGATAAAGTGCAACAAATCACAAACATCGCAAAACAACTTCGCGAGGCATACGCCTATATCACAAATATTACCGATCATTAGGGTAACTCAACGTCGCTTTATTTATTGCATTAGCAGAAATCAAAAACACGTCACCAAATATCGTCACAAAGGCATTCGCTTATATCACCAAAATATATTATTAATTATTGATAAATAAACGTCACATTATTTTCTTGCAATTCACAAAATTACAATATAGCGTAACATGCATTTCGCCACAACATCGCCAAACGCCGCCAATTCACGGATACCGAAACAATTACGGACTCGTCTAAATTATGCTACTCGGTAAATTTAGTTCCGATCTGCTATTTATGATTACTACTTCTGCAACTTATTACAGTCAACTCTACCAAATAATACTAACTCTGCAATTTACTTGAATCTGCTATTTTCAATTCCATACTGCTACTGAAAATTCTACTAAATATAACTCTGTTAGACTAACAATTATATTTAGAACACTATTGCTACCAAGTCTGTCATTCACTTACTATTTATTACTACTAGTCACTATATTATCCTTCTGCTAATTAATTTCTGTGATGCTTAACCCTCTGTTACCGTATCCAAATATAATTAACTAACCAATCCCGTTTTCAATTAATTATTCACCATGTTTTTCATTACCAAGTGATACTCTTACTAATTACTATTAAATTATTTCCATGTACCAAATAATGCACTGAGTGATCGCATGGTGTGGTCCCCACCTTGGAAAGCAGGGCGCCCACCCCTTTCCCATTTATCTTTCTGAGGGAGCCCACCCCCCATTACTCACTTTAAGGGGCGCCCATCTCATAGTATGGTGGCCCCCGCCACCAATTTTCATTTTCTAATTGTTTTTGTATTTTTCTGCGTTCTGAATTAAATTTAATTCAACTACCCGTTCATATTTTACCAGAATAATTTCGGAACACAAAATTTACTTCTTCACAGATTCATCGATTAATTTTATCAGGGATAATTTCCTCATAAAATAACAAATCAATACAATTAATCAACATTCAACACATCAATAGTTCATCATGCAATTTCCCAGAAAACCACAACACAACAAACACCACAAATTATACCAGACACAGAGATAAAATTTATCATCCAAAACCCCACATACGGTTCATCATATCCCCGTTTGTAGAGCAAGAACCTCACCCTTACCTTGCAATCGAAGTCTACTCTACATTTCATTCCTTTATTGAAATTCCGATCGAATCCAAGGTTTCCGGCTTTGCATACTTCTTCCGTTTTCTCTTTTACGACGTCGCTCTCGTATCTCTTTTTCCTTCTTTTTGCTACGGTACAAAAACCCTTGTTTTATTCCTCTTCTTCTCATTTCCAAAATGCTTCCAATTATCTTAAGTTTCTGGTTTTTCTGAAACCTAAGTGTATACCTCACCACTCAATTATTCCAATTGGGCCTATAAAATTACACGCATAGTGTTCACACTCAGCCCACTTAATTACTTAATATTCTCCCTTTGACTTTTAGTCTCAAATTTCCGGTCCAATCTTAATTACTCGGAGAATTCCCAAAACTTCGAATACTATTCCAATAATATTTCTAATACCGAAAATATTAAAATTCTCGATTAATTATCGATCCACTATCTCGAACTAATACCGACTAAATCATCCCAAAACGCGAAAAATTCAATAAATATCCCAAACGACTAAATTAAGCAATTAATCATTTTTCCGGGGGTTACAACTCTCCCCCACTTAAAAGATTTTCTTCCTCGAAAATTTATCCAACACAACCATCCTCGACTTCACTTCCACGTCTAACATTCCAACATAACAACCAATTAGCACGTCTCAAATCAACTACGCATATAACAACCATTCTGGTACTTCTTCAACATAACCTCTATTAATTTGTTAATTATTCCAAAAATAACTTGGGACATCAACTTACACATTAGTAACAACCATAACACACTCATACTGGGATTTGCATCCTCCTAATAGCATCTTAACAACACTGTCAACACCAAAATACATACGCAATTCCCTCCTCATACGTCAATTATCAACGAAATACTAACAACTCTATTCACATAGTCGTATCACTCTTGTAGTAACGTTATCATACCTATATGACCAACATAATCAACTTCGTCCTTTATAGATTATAATTCCACATTATATACGGAATCTACAACAACATCTTAACAACGGCAACAAAATTATTATCGCATCATAGAGTATCAACTCATTGTCTCAACTTCTCCGAACACATACTCATCAACTACATACATCCATAATCACATACTTACTACTTCTGCAATTACTCAAAGAATTCTAATTCTCCGGCACGACATCCTTATATCTGCAATCTTCCAAATCCAACATATGGATCAAGGTCTATCTTCCCCGTAGGCTTCCGACAAGTTAATCCTTCACTGTCCACATGTAGTATTCATAGCAACTGCGCCACATCATGCTTTCGCTGCGCAACTCTGATTATCCAACTTAGTCAACGTCCGATATGTTTCACTCTTTCATATCCACTCGTTCATAAGTTTACACAACAGGGTGAGCGATTATTCTCGCGGTTTAACATCCATCACTTTTTATACCATTAAGGAAACAAAACAAGCTTATCTTATCTATATGATTCCGCCTACTACAAACAAGATATTACGGGTGATAAAGTCCTCAATTTGTCAATAGATAGTCAACAATCATATTTAAGCATAAACCGTCGTTACTACATAATAGTGTCCTTTAAGAATTTGCACTCAAATTCATTAACATTGTCATAGTCCAATAATTCACCTTGAGTCTTTACAACGCGCACAACTGTTGAATGCAGTATAGGACAAGCAACAAAAAAGATTTGGAAATATTGATTCGGGAATTATCGTCCACAGAGATGGAGAGATGCCATTCAACAGTTTCTACGGTTTTGAGCTTGAGTTGGAATGAGCAAAAGGTAAACAAAGATATAGACAGGAAAAGAATGAACACATTCTTAGAAGAGAAATAACTTATCAGGAATGTAAATATATTCACTCTTCACAAACATACACTTACCAACCCGTTATACTCAACCTACGATACTCATCCATGTCATCACGTATCTCTCACATAAGCGTCCATCTCTGGAGCACAAACGAGATCATCTCACAACTAAGGTTATCTCTAACGCGAAGTCGCGAGAACATTCGTATTCTCGCGTCAGCGATCTCTCGCGCGCCGCTCAAACACGAAAGCATTAAGTACAGATACCCACAGTGAATGCTAGCTCTAAATCCATCTCTAGAGTTCAGAAATTAACAGATAATCATCCTAGATAAGGATTCAAGAAGTTTATCTCTAAAGCACCCCAAATCCTCAGCATAGAGCAAAAATCCAGGATAACATCAACACAGATTCGTAAAGCAAGTTAAATATAACATTATAATCGGTAAATATACATAAGATTCAAGTAAATATACAAACAAACCCAACCAAAGAGAAATACACAAAGAAGAAGAGAAATGAACCGAAAATCTCCCGGTTTGTCAGCTCCGTTCGAAGCTCAATCCACCCCCGATCATCCTTATGCAACCTCCGAAGTTGTTTTCTAAGCTAATTTTGATCTAAGAATGAAGTTGATGGTGTTGGGACTCAAAAATACCCAACCCATCACCTAAAAATGTGATTTTTGCCCCTTTTAACGAGCTGCTGTCTTAGCAGATCCGCTTAGCGGACCCCCTCCGCTCAACAGACTCAAAATTGCATCCAAACTCTGATTTGCTCCGCCAGAGCTCCGCTCAGCGGACCCCCTCCGCTTAGCGGAGTCTGCTAAAAATCAGATTTTGTTTTCGCCATAACTCGAGAACCATAACTCCGATTTGCGCCCAGTTCGAAGCGTTGGAAAGCTTATTCAATGCTCTATCCAATAATGAATGAATGGACCCAAAAAGATGATTTTGGTCATCCTTATTTTGAGTCTTTGGAAGTCCGCTTGACGGTGGCTAAGCGGGCTTTCACCAAAATTGCGAAATCGAAGCCGTGTCTTTGACACTTTATTCCTCAAGGCTCCAATAAGCATGAATACCTATAAAAACAAAGGAAAAACTATCAAATGGTATAAAAATATATGAAAATACAACTATTCACAAAGTATACGTATTTATACACAAAACGGGGAATTATTCAAACGGTATTAACAAAAGTATCGATAAGTGCCACTATTTACATACACAAAATAAGTACATTTTGGCACTTATCAAACTCTCCCCAACCTGAAACCTTGTTTGTCCTCAAACAATGTCAAATAAATCAAAGAATCAAAAGTAATAAACCAAAGAATTGTGAATCAACAAGTTTTGAAAACCAAAAACAAATGTATGGCTTAATACAAAAACGTATAAACAAAGTAAATACTTACCACTATCCTACAACGACAACATGTAAACGAAACGAATCCTAAGCACAAAAAGCATACAAAACATTCTAACATAATACATGCTTACATCATGAATCACACCTAGTAAAAATTCATCAATGGATGAAGAACACACAAAGGTAAAGGACTTTTAACACTCATCCAACAATCTTGCAAACAAAAGATTAAATTATGCACTCATCTAAAAATCACATTGAAGATACAAAAGCAAGAATCACAAGAACTTTTCAAGGTTGTAATGTGGCTTGGTTAACAAACAAGGGATATATCCTAAGGCTAATCGAAACAAAAACTTGCCTAAACCTAAGGGAGTGATGAATCCACCAAAGATTCAAACAACAAAATCTCGATTAAACTTCTTCCTTATTCCAAGTTGTCACAACCAAAACACCATACTTATAATTATTCACTTCTTTTTTCTTTTTGTTTTTCAAAACTTTTTCACATTTTTTTCTTTCTTTTTCTTTTCTTTCTTTTTCACATTTTTTTCTTTTTTCTTTCTTTTCAACCTCATAGCAACAACCAAATAAGTAGTAACCATTTCTCTCCCCAACTTGAATTCAACCACACCATCATCTGAATACTCCATACTTTCTAAGGCAAGGTAAAAATTCATACCAAAAATCATGGTTGAGGGTTCAAGAAAACAAAGAATCAATCATCCATGCAAAAATGAGAACTAAACACTCAAAGATAAGCATTTAGCAAATACAACATGGACATTGACAAAAAGGCTCAAAAGGGTTAACAAATGATCACACACTCACAAGGTGAATTGACTATTTGGTTATGGTGGTTGTGCTCAAAATGAATCAAAATGCCTTGATCCTTTTCATGCTTTCATAAAATCAACATAAACAAAAGATTAAGCATAATAAAATCCAGTTAAAACAAAGATTGTGGCCTCCAGCATATGTAAACAATGGAAAGCTTCCTCACATTTATGGTTTGGGAACTAAAGTGATTCAATCAACAAGCAAGTAAGGCAAAAGAATGAATCGTATGGTAATTGTACAAATGAAAAGTTTCCTAAACATGTTATGCTATAGAAAGCGATAAATGAGTACCTTGAATGAAACAACTTCAAAAACAATATTCTACCATACATCCGCAAGTTGAAACACTCAAGCTTTGGAAAATCACCTCAAAAATCTTCGAATCACCGAACAAAATTTGAGTACAAACAACCAATAAAAGAATTAGAAAAATAAAACTAGTATCTACTACTAAATAGCCTTGGTGAAAGTGGGAAAAAAAGAGTGAAACAAGTGGGATGGGAACCCCACTGGTACAGAGCAGAAAAACAAAATTCTGCTATGCTCGCTTAGCGAGCTCTGCTCCGCTTAGCGGACATAGCAGAAACTAGAAAAATCAGAACAGGATCTGTTGTTCCAATCACTCACCACTTCACCTAAATTCCTCTTAAACATAAAAATAAACAAAACTTTACAACCGTTGGGGTGCCTCCCAACAAGCGCTTGTTTTACGTCGTTAGCTCGACGCCTTTATTGTTTCGGTGTTCGGAAAGTAGCTTCCTCTTGTCATGCCATGGTGACGTCTCACCGCACAAGCCTAAAGAAAGTGTCCTAACCAAAGCACTCAACAAACGTTATGGGTACAAATATATACAACAATTATACAAACATAAAAGAAAACGCAAGTATACAATTATGTACACAAACCAACACATATGCACAAGTATGGAACACAAACAACTATTATCATACAAAAAGGAAAAATTTGTGAATGTAAACAAGTAAACATATACAAGTGAAAATATACAAGTGAAACTATACAATATATACGATATATACAAAGCTAAAGACCATATAAACTATTGCGATGCAATCACAACCATCCCCGGCAACGGCGCCATTTTGTTGAATGCAGTATAGGGCAAGCAACAAAAAAGATTTGGAAATATTGATTCGGGAATTATTGTCCACAGAGATGGAGATATGCCATTCAACAGTTTCTACGGTTTCGAGCTTGAGTTTGAATGAGCAAAAAGTAAACAAAGATATAGATAGGAAAAGAATGGACACATTCTTAGAAGAGAAATAACTTATCAGGAATGTAAATATATTCACTCTTCACAAACATACACTTACCAACCCGTTATACTCAACCTACGATACTCATCCATGTCATCACGTATCTCTCACATAAGCGTCCATCTCTGGAGCACAAACGAGATCATCTCACAACTAAGGTTATCTCTAACGCGAAGTCGCGAGAACATTCGTATTCTCGTGTCGGCGATCTCTCGCGCGACGCTCAAACACGAAAGCATTAAGTACAGATACCCACAGTGAATGCTAGCTCTAAATCCATCTCTAGAGTTCAGAAACTAACAGATAATCATCCTAGATAAGGATTCAAGAAGTTTATCTCTAAAGCACCCCAAATCCCCAGCATAGAGCAAAATTCCAGGATAACATCAACACAGATTCGTAAAGCAAGTTAAATATAGCATTATAATCGGTAAATATACATAAGATTCAAGTAAATATACAAACAAACCCAACCAAAGAGAAATACACAAAGAAGAAGAGAAATGAACCGAAAATCTCCCGGTTTGTCAGCTCCGTTCGACGCTCAATCCACCCCCGATCATCCTTATGCAACCTCCGAAGTTGTTTTCTAAGCTAATTTTGATCTAAGAATGAAGTTGATGGTGTTGGGACTCAAAAATACCCAACCCATCACCTAAAAATGTGATTTTGGCCCCTTTTAACGAGCTGCTATCTTAGCAGGTCCGCTTAGTGGACCCCCTCCGCTCAGCGGACTCAAAATTGCATCCAGACTCTGATTTGCTCCGCCGGAGCTCCGCTCAGCGGACCCCCTCCGCTTAGCGGAGTCTGCTAAAAATCAGATTTTGTTTTCGCCATAACTCGAGAACCGTAACTCACGAATTGCGCCCGGTTCGAAACGTTGGAAAGCTTATTCAATGCTCTATCCAATAATGAATGAATGGAACCCAAAATGATGATTTTGGTCATCCTTATTTTGAGTCTTTGGAAGTCCGCTTGACGGTGGCTAAGCGGGCTTTCACCAAAATTGCGAAATCGAAGCCGTGTCTTTGACACTTTATTCCTCAAGGCTCCAATAAGCATGAATACCTATAAAAACAAAGGAAAAACAATCAAATGGTATAAAAATATATGAAAATACAACTATTCACAAAGTATACGTATTTATACACAAAACGGGGAATTATTCAAATGGTATTAACAAAAGTATCGATAAGTGCCACTATTTACATACACAAAATAAGTACATTTTGGCACTTATCAAACTCTCCCCAACCTGAAACTTTGTTTGTCCTCAAACAATGTCAAATAAATCAAAGAATCAAAAGTAATAAACCAAAGAATTGTGAATCAACAAGTTTTAAAAACCAAAAACAAATGTATGGCTTAATACAAAAACGTATAAACAAAGTAAATACTTACCAGTATCCTACAACGACAACATGTAAACGAAACGAATCCTAAGCACAAAAAGCATACAAAACATTCTAACACAATACATGCTTACATCATGAATCACACCTAGTAAAAATTCATCAATGGATGAAGAACACACAAAGGTAAAGGAATTTTAACACTCATCCAACAATCTTGCAAACAAAAGATTAAATTATGCACTCATCTAAAAATCACATTGAAGATACAAAAGCAAGAATCACAAGGACTTTTCAAGGTTGTAATGTGGCTTGGTTAACAAACAAGGAATATATCCTAAGGCTAATCGAAACAAAAACTTGCCTAAACCTAAGGGAGTGATGAATCCACCAAAGATTCAAACAACAAAATCTCGATTAAACTTCTTCCTTATTCCAAGTTGTCACAACCAAAACACCATACTTATAATTATTCGCTTCTTTTTTCTTTTTGTTTTTCAAAACTTTTTCACATTTTTTTCTTTCTTTTTCTTTTCTTTCTTTTTCACATTTTTTTTCTTTTTTCTTTCTTTTCAACCTCATAGCAACAACCAAATAAGTAGCAACCATTTCTCTCCCCAACTTGAATTCAACCACACCATCATATGAATACTCCATACTTTCTAAGGCAAGGTAAAAATTCATACCAAAAATCATGGTTGAGGGTTCAAGAAAACAAAGAATCAATCATCCATGCAAAAATGAGAACTAAACACTCAAAGATAAGCATTTAGCAAATACAACATGGACATTGACCAAAAGGCTCAAAAGGGTTATAAATGATCACACACTCACAAGGTGAATTGACTATTTGGTTATGGTGGTTGTGCTCAAAATGAATCAAAATGCCTTGATCCTTTTCATGCTTTCATAAAATCAACATAAACAAAAGATTAAGCATAATAAAATCCAGTTAAAACAAAGATTGTGGCCTCCAGCATACGTAAACAATGGAAAGCTTCCTCACATTTATGGTTTGGGAACTAAAGTGATTCAATCAACAAGCAAGTAAGGCAAAAGAATGAATCGTATGGTAATTGTACAAATGAAAAGTTTCCTAAACATGTTATGCTATAGAAAGCGATAAATGAGTACCTTGAATGATACAACTTCAAAAAAAATATTCTACCATACATCCGCAAGTTGAAACACTCAAGCTTTAGAAAATCACCTCAAAAATCTTCGAATCACCGAACAAAATTTGAGTACAAACAACCAATAAAAGAATTAGAAAAATAAAACTAGTATCTACTACTAAATAGCCTTGGTGAAAGTGGGAAAAAAAGAGTGAAACAAGTGGGATGGGAACCCCACTGGTACAGAGCAGAAAAACAAAATTCTGCTATGCTCGCTTAGCGAGCTCTGCTCCGCTTAGCGGACATAGCAGAAACTAGAAAAATCAGAACAGGATCTGTTGTTCCAATCACTCACCACTTCACCTAAATTCCTCTTAAACATAAAAATAAACAAGACTTTACAACCGTTGGGGTGCCTCCCAACAAGCGCTTGTTTTACGTCGTTAGCTCGACGCCTTTATTGTTTCGGTGTTCGGAAAGTAGCTTCCTCTTGTCATGCCATGGTGACGTCTCACCGCACAAGCCTAAAGAAAGTGTCCTAACCAAAGCACTCAACAAACGTTATGGGTACAAATATATACAACAATTATACAAACATAAAAGAAAACGTAAGTATACAATTATGTACACAAACCAACACATATGCACAAGTATGGAACACAAACAACTATTATCATACAAAAAGGAAAAATTTGTGAATGTAAACAAGTAAACATATACAAGTGAAAATATACAAGTGAAACTATACAATATATACGATATATACAAAGCTAAAGACCATATAAACTATTGCGATGCAATCACAACCATCCCCGGCAACGGCGCCATTTTGTTGAATGCAGTATAGGGCAAGCAACAAAAAAGATTTGGAAATATTGATTCGGGAATTATTGTCCACAGAGATGGAGATATGCCATTCAACAGTTTCTACGGTTTCGAGCTTGAGTTTGAATGAGCAAAAAGTAAACAAAGATATAGACAGGAAAAGAATGAACACATTCTTAGAAGAGAAATAACTTATCAGGAATGTAAATATATTCACTCTTCACAAACATACACTTACCAACCCGTTATACTCAACCTACGATACTCATCCATGTCATCACGTATCTCTCACATAAGCGTCCATCTCTGGAGCACAAACGAGATCATCTCACAACTAAGGTTATCTCTAACGCGAAGTCGCGAGAACATTCGTATTCTCGTGTCGGCGATCTCTCGCGCGCCGCTCAAACACGAAAGCATTAAGTACAGATACCCACAGTGAATGCTAGCTCTAAATCCATCTCTAGAGTTCAAAAACTAACAGATAATCATCCTAGATATGGATTCAAGAAGTTTATCTCTAAAGCACCCCAAATCCCCAGCATAGAGCAAAATTCCAGGATAACATCAACACAGATTCGTAAAGCAAGTTAAATATAACATTATAATCGGTAAATATACATAAGATTCAAGTAAATATACAAACAAACCCAACCAAAGAGAAATACACAAAGAAGAAGAGAAATGAACCGAAAATCTCCCGGTTTGTCAGCTCCGTTCGACGCTCAATCCACCCCCGATCATCCTTATGCAACCTCCGAAGTTGTTTTCTAAGCTAATTTTGATCTAAGAATGAAGTTGATGGTGTTGGGACTCAAAAATACCCAACCCATCACCTAAAAATGTGATTTTGGCCCCTTTTAACGAGCTGCTATCTTAGCAGGTCCGCTTAGCGGACCCCCTCCGCTCAGCGGACTCAAAATTGCATCCAGACTCTGATTTGCTCCGCCGGAGCTCCGCTCAGCGGACCCCCTCCGCTTAGCGGAGTCTGCTAAAAATCAGATTTTGTTTTCGCCATAACTCGAGAACCGTAACTCACGAATTGCGCCCGGTTCGAAGCGTTGGAAAGTTTATTCAATGCTCTATCCAATAATGAATGAATGGAACCCAAAATGATGATTTTGGTCATCCTTATTTTGAGTCTTTGGAAGTCCGCTTGACGGTGGCTAAGCGGGCTTTCACCAAAATTGCGAAATCGAAGCCGTGTCTTTGACACTTTATTCCTCAAGGCTCCAATAAGCATGAATACCTATAAAAACAAAGGAAAAACTATCAAATGGTATAAAAATATATGAAAATACAACTATTCACAAAGTATACGTATTTATACACAAAACGGGGAATTATTCAAACGGTATTAACAAAAGTATCGATAAGTGCCACTATTTACATACACAAAATAAGTACATTTTGGCACTTATCAAACTCTCCCCAACCTGAAACTTTGTTTGTCCTCAAACAATGTCAAATAAATCAAAGAATCAAAAGTAATATGAAATTTTGGACTCAGACACGCGATGTCTTACAGGATGTCACGACATCATTATCTGAATGTTTTCAAACAAATGAACAAAGAGTAAACAGTAAACAACACAGGAAAATTGTTAACCCAGTTCGGTGCAAACACACCTACATCTGGGGGCTACCAAGCCAGGGAGGAAGTCCACTATAAGTAATATTAATTCAAGGTAATACAACTCAATATTACGCCTCTCACTTAATATCTACCCAATGCAACTTCAATCTAAACAACTAGACCAGAGTTCCTACTCACTCCCCCTCAATCACAGCAGTGATGAAAAACTAACAGACGAAAAGCAACAGAAGACACTCTTCAAAAACACAACTTGATCTTGCTTAAAAGCTTTGATCAAGTACAATAGTACTCTTGCTTAAAAGCTTCGAGTACTTTTTACAACTCCAAACAGAAACACCTAGACCAAGACAATCATCATGATGATTGTTTGGCTTACAAGAAATCTAATACACAGACGAACAACACCACAAACTTCTGGACGGCAAACCCTAAAAAACCATCCCTCCAGCAGCTTCTTCATTTGCTATATATATAACCTTGCAGCAGCTGGGCCTTGGATCCAATAATAATTTTAAACCTAATTAAAACCATTTCCATAAGGCAAAGATCCATCGCATAACGTTGTTCTGAAAAAAAACAATATCCAAAGTTTCCAAAAGAGGCGCGCAAATACTTGACAGACCATAACGCGAACATAGTAAAACACAGCAGCTTCGGATGTCATGACATCGGTCTTGACATCAGGTAAAAGCCTGCACAAAAAAAACTTCAAAACAATGCATGTCATGACACCGGTCTTGACATGATAAAGACACTATTTGTTTTACCAAAAAATACAGCCAATCAAAAACATCTACAAACTCCCCCTTTGGCGAATTTTTGGCTAAAACAATAATAGATGATACCATCAGAGATCAGAGTACACGCAGCAGCCAATAGAAGCAAGGATCCAAAAACAGAATAAATTCTGTTAGCCAACAACATCTTGCTCATAGTACAAACAAGGAACCAAACAGAAAAACAGCAACCAAATCAACAACCAAATCATCAACCCAAATCATCATCATCTATCACTTCTCCCCCTTTCTAGCCACAAAAGAAGCCAAACAACAGGTGAAGATTTACACTTTAGAATCATTATCCTTACTCATCTCCACATCATTGAAGCTACTAGTCCGAGCATCAGCATCCTCACCCTCCTCAGCCATCACCACCAACAGAATGATGATTACCACCATCAGCAGAGTATCCTTGACAGTCAAGAAGGAAATAGTGCTGATCCCATACCCAATTAGTTGCTATAATCCTTCACAAAGACAAATTCCTAGTTTGCTTCTTAGATTTTCAAATTGATTTGCATCCAAGGCTTTCGTGAAAATATCAGCTAGTTGAAGGTTTGTAGCAACATGTTCCAAGACAATTGTTTTATTTTCAACAAGATCTCTAATGTAATGATGTCTAATATCAATGTGCTTGGTCCTGCTATGCTGAATAGGATTCTTTGAAATGTTAATGGCACTTAAATTGTCACAATATAATGTCATGACATCTTGTGTGACATTGTATTCTGATAACATCTGTTTCATCCAAACAAGCTGAGAGCAACTACTTCCTGCTGCAATGTATTCTGCCTCTGCAGTGGACAGAGATACACAGTTTTGTTTCTTGCTGAACCATGAAATAAGATTATTACCCAAGAAGAAACAACCTCCTGAAGTACTTTTTCTGTCATCAGCACTTCCTGCCCAGTCTGCATCACAATATCCCGTGAGAATGGGTTCACACCCATGAGAGTAGAGCATTCCATATTCACAAGTACCATTCACATATTTCAGGATCCTCTTGACTTGATTGATATGGCTGGTTTTGGGTTCTGCTTGATACCTGGCACATACCCCAACAGCAAAGGCAATATCAGGTCTACTGGCTGTAAGATACAGCAGACTTCCTATCATGCTTCTGTATAAACTTTGATCAACACTGGTTCCCTTTTCATCTTTGGTCAGCTTCAAATGGGTAGGTGCTGGTGTCCTTTTGTGAGAAGCATTTTCCATTCCAAACTTTTTGACAATATTTCTAGCATACTTGCTCTGAGAGAGAAAGATTGAGTCTTCCATCTGTTTGACTTGTAGTCCAAGAAAATAGGTTAATTCTCCAACTAGACTCATTTCAAATTCAGATTGCATCTGATCAACAAAATGTCTAGTCATCTTGTCTGACATCCCACCAAATACAATATCATCCACATAGATTTGAGCTATCAGAATCTTCCCTCCTTCATCTTTAACAAAAAGAGTTTTATCTATCCCTCCTTTCCTGTATCCATTGCTAGTAAGAAACTCAGTTAGTCTCTCATACCAAGCTCTAGGGGCTTGTTTCAGACCGTAAAGAGCTTTTCTTAATTTGTATACATGATCAGGGTGGTTTGGATCTGCAAAACCTTTAGGTTGTTCTACATAGACTTCCTCATTCAAATATCCATTCAAGAAAGCACTCTTCACATCCATCTGGTATAGTTTGAATTTCAGAATACAAGCAATTCCTAACAATAGCCTAATTGACTCAAGTCTGGCAACAGGGGCAAAGGTTTCATCAAAGTCAATTCCTTCAACTTGGGTGTATCCTTGAGCAACTAGCCTTGCTTTGTTTCTGATAACAGTTCCCTGTTCATCTGAGTTGTTTTTGTAAACCCATTTAGTTCCAATGACATTAGTACCTTTAGGTCTTGGTACCAGCTCCCATACTTCATTTCTTTCAAACTGACCTAATTCTTCCTGCATGGCATTAATCCAGAACTCATCTGTTAATGCTTCCTTGACATTTTTAGGTTCAATTTTTGACACAAAACAAGAGTTTGAGACAACTTCTCTTGACCTTGTAACAACTCCACTGTTGAGATCTCCTATAATAAGATCTTTAGGATGATCTTTCTGAATTCCTATAGAGGGACTCTTGTTAGGAGGTTCAGTCTCAGGCTCTGTGATTGTGGGACTGCAATCATCTTCTCTTGTAGATCCTTCTGCTGTAAGATCCCAGAATGTTCCGACATCTTCTGTGACATCTGCTTGATTGTGAACATCATCAACCACAACATTTATGGATTCCATTATTGTTTTGGTTCTTGAGTTGAATACTCTATAGGCTCTGCTGTTTGTAGAGTAGCCCAGAAAGATTCCTTCATCACTCTTGGGATCCATCTTCCTCCTGTGATCTCTATCAGTAAGAATGTAACACTTACTACCAAACACATGGAAGTATTTGACAGTGGGTTTTCTTCCCTTCCAGATCTCATATAGGGTGGTAGAGGTTCCTTTTCTTAAGGTGACTCTATTATGTACATAACAAGCAGTATTCATGGCTTCAGCCCAGAAGTAGATAGGAAGATTCTTAGCATGAATCATAGCTCTTGCTGATTCTTGAATAGTTCTATTCTTTCTTTCAACAACCCCATTTTGCTGTGGAGTAATAGGGGAAGAGAATTCATGATGTATTCCTTCAGAGGAGCAGAATTCAGCAAACTTTTGATTCTCAAATTCCTTTCCATGATCACTTCTAATTCTCACAACACCATTTTCTTTTTCTCTTTGAATTCTTTGACATAGGTCCTTGAAAACATCAAACACATCTGACTTTTCTCTAATAAAGTTTACCCAAGTGTACCTGGAGTAGTCATCCACAACCACATAAGCATATTTCTTTCCTCCAAGACTTTCTATTTGCATTGGTCCCATCAAGTCCATATGTAGAAGTTCAAGAACTCTGGAAGTAGTCAAATGTTTAACCTTTGGATGTGACATCCTGGTTTGTTTTCCTACCTGACATTCACCACATATTTTTCCTTCATCAATTTGTAGCTTAGGAATTCCTCTTACAGCTTCCAGAGAAATAATTCTTTTCATACCTCTTAGATGAAGGTGACCAAGTTTTTGGTGCCACAGCTTTGCTTCTTCTTCTTTAGAACAAACAGAAAAGTAGCTGGATTCATGAGACACCCACAAGTAGCAGTTATCTTTGGATCTGACACCCCTCATAACTACTTCCTTTTCTTTATTAGTAACCACACACTCAGCTTTAGTGAAGTTGACTTGGTATCCTTGGTCACATAGTTGACTGATGCTTATGAGGTTAGCTGTCAGGCCCTTGACCAACAGAACACCTTCTAAACTTGGCACTCCTGAACAGTCTAATTTTCCAACTCCTTTGATTTCTCCTTTAGCTCCATCACCAAAGGTTACATAACTAGTAGAATGACTTTTGATATCAACAAGCAGATTCTTGAGACCAGTCATGTGTCTGGAACATCCACTATCAAAATACCAGTCTTCTTTGGCTGAAACTCTAAGAGATGTATGGGCTATTAAGGCCATATTTTTAGGTTTCCATTGTTGCTTCTGGGTGGGCATGATCTGCTTAGGCTTGTAAGAAGGAGCTTGATCTGGATATCCATGTAGTCTGAAGCAAAAAGGCTTAATGTGTCCAAATCTTCCACAGAAATGACATCTCCATCTTTGAAACTTTCTCTTCATTTCACCTTTCTCGTGATGTTGAGTCACATGTCTAGACATCGGCTTCAACATCTCAGCTTCAGGTTTAGTTCTGCTACTATCTTGGACATATTTCTTTGCACCACCAAAACCTATACCAGACATATCTCTTGAACTTTTTCCAACCTGCAAGATCTCCTCCAACATATCCGTGCTACTGTTCAACATTTTTACTGATTTTGACATCTGATCAAGTTTGGATTGTAGCAGGATAGTTTCACCATTCAGTTCAGATATAGTTTCATTAAGCTCTTTGTTATCAGCCTCCAACTGCGCTATGTATTTCTTCTGCTTTTCACCTTGTTGACACACTTCTGCACATTTGATACACAGCTTTCTGTAAGAACCTGCCAGTTCTTCAAAGGTTAGCTCGTCTTTCCTAGAATCTTCATTAGAATTGCAAATTCCAGTAAGGTCTGTGACATGTTTGGCTGATTCTTCTTTAAACTCACTCTCTGAATCTTCATCAGACCAGGAGACTGACAATCCTTTCTTTTGTTTCTTGAGATAGGTAGGGCATTCAGCTCTAATATGTCCATACCCTTCACATCCATGACATTGAATCCCTTTGTTGTGGTTGTACTTTTCTTCTGGTTTAACTCCTCTGCCAGAGTCATAAGATCTACTGATGTCAGATGAGATGTTCTTGACATTAGGTCTTGGCTTCTGATCCATTCTTCTTATAATTTTGTTGAATTGTTTGCCAAGCATAGCTATAGATTCAGATAGATTCTCTTCTCTACTTTCCTCAACTTCCTCTTGAGAGTTGGACACAAAGGCTATGCTCTTGTTCTTCTTTTCAGAATTTTCACTGATTCCCATCTCAAAGGTTTGAAGAGATCCAATTAACTCTTCTACCTTCATTTTGCTGATGTCCTGTGCCTCTTCTATAGCTGTAACTTTCATATCAAATCTCTTAGGTAGGGATCTAAGGATTTTCCTTACCAACTTTTCATCAGACATTTTTTCTCCCAAAGCTCCTGAGGTATTAGCAATATCGAGTAAATTCATATGAAAATCCTTAATACTTTCATCATCCCTCATCCTTAGATTTTCAAATTTTGTAGTTAGCAGTTGAAGTCTTGACATCTTCACTTTGGAGGTGCCCTCATGAGTAGTCTTTAGGATATCCCAGACATCTTTGGCTAGTTCACACTGGTGCACCAGTCTGAATATATTTTTGTCAATTCCATTGAATAAAGCATTTAGAGCTTTAGAGTTGCCAAGCGCCAATGCCTCTTCATCTTTGTCCCACTCTTCCTCTGGTTTAAGAGTTTTGTTGCCATCTTTATCAGTAATAACAGGATGTTCCCATCCTTTGTTCACAGCTCTCCATGCTTTGCTATTCACAGATTTCAGAAAAGCCACCATGAGAGGTTTCCAATAATCATAATTAGAACCATCCAGAATGGGTGGTCTCATTATAAATCCACCACCTTCTTTGTCCATCGAACCAGAAAGTACCTTCCCTAGATCTCACCCAGTAAAAACAGGCAGGGTGCCTGCTCTGATGCCAATTGAAATTCTGGACTCAGACACGCGATGTCTTACAGGATGTCACGACATCATTATCTGAATGTTTTCAAACAAATGAACAAAGAGTAAACAGTAAACAACACAGGAAAATTGTTAACCCAGTTCGGTGCAAACACACCTACATCTGGGGGCTACCAAGCCAGGGAGGAGGTCCACTATAAGTAATATTAATTCAAGGTAATACAACTCAATATTACGCCTCTCACTTAATATCTACCCAATGCAACTTCAATCTAAACAACTAGACCAGAGTTCCTACTCACTCCCCCTCAATCACAACAGTGATGAAAAACTAACAGACGAAAAGCAACAGAAGACACTCTTCAAAAACACAACTTGATCTTGCTTAAAAGCTTTGATCAAGTACAATAGTACTCTTGCTTAAAAGCTTCGAGTACTTTTTACAACTCAAAACAGAAACACCTAGACCAAGACAATCATCATGATGATTGTTTGGCTTACAAGAAATCTAATACACAGACGAACAACACCACAAACTTCTGGACGGCAAACCCTAAAAAACCATCCCTCCAGCAGCTTCTTCATTTGCTATATATATAACCTTGCAGCAGCTGGGCCTTGGATCCAATAATAATTTTAAACCTAATTAAAACCATTTCCATAAGGCAAAGATCCATCGCATAACGTTGTTCTGAAACAAAACAATATCCAAAGTTTCCAAAAGAGGCGCGCAAATACTTGACAGACCATAACGCGAACATAGTAAAACACAGCAGCTTCGGATGTCATGACATCGGTCTTGACATCAGGTAAAAGCCTGCACAAAAAAAACTTCAAAACAATGCATGTCATGACACCGGTCTTGACATGATAAAGACACTATTTGTTTTACCAAAAAATACAGCCAATCAAAAACATCTACATAATAAACCAAAGAATTGTGAATCAACAAGTTTTGAAAACCAAAAACAAATGTACGGCTTAATACAAAAACGTATAAACAAAGTAAATACTTACCAGTATCCTACAACGACAACATGTAAACGAAACGAATCCTAAGCACAAAAAGCATACAAAACATTCTAACACAATACATGCTTACATCATGAATCACACCTAGTAAAAATTCATCAATGGATGAAGAACACACAAAGGTAAAGGACTTTTAACACTCATCCAACAATCTTGCAAACAAAAGATTAAATTATGCACTCATCTAAAAATCACATTGAAGATACAAAAGCAAGAATCACAAGGACTTTTCAAGGTTGTAATGTGGCTTGGTTAACAAACAAGGGGTATATCCTAAGGCTAATCGAAACAAAAACTTGCCTAAACCTAAGGGAGTGATGAATCCACCAAAGATTCAAACAACAAAATCTCGATTAAACTTCTTCCTTATTCCAAGTTGTCACAACCAAAACACCATACTTATAATTATTCGCTTCTTTTTTCTTTTTGTTTTTCAAAACTTTTTCACATTTTTTTCTTTCTTTTTCTTTTCTTTCTTTTTCACATTTTTTTTCTTTTTTCTTTCTTTTCAACCTCATAGCAACAACCAAATAAGTAGCAACCATTTCTCTCCCCAACTTGAATTCAACCACACCATCATATGAATGCTACATACTTTCTATGGCAAGGTAAAAATTCATACCAAAAATCATGGTTGAGGGTTCAAGAAAACAAAGAATCAATCATCCATGCAAAAATGAGAACTAAACACTCAAAGATAAGCATTTAGCAAATACAACATGGACATTGACAAAAAGGCTCAAAAGGGTTAACAAATGATCACACACTCACAAGGTGAATTGACTATTTGGTTATGGTGGTTGTGCTCAAAATGAATCAAAATGGCTTGATCCTTTTCATGCTTTCATAAAATCAACATAAACAAAAGATTAAGCATAATAAAATCCAGTTAAAACAATGATTGTGGCCTCCAGCATATGTAAACAATGGAAAGCTTCCTCACATTTATGGTTTGGGAACTAAAGTGATTCAATCAACAAGCAAGTAAGGCAAAAGAATGAATCGTATGGTAATTGTACAAATGAAAAGTTTCCTAAACATGTTATGCTATAGAAAGCGATAAATGAGTACCTTGAATGATACAACTTCAAAAAAAATATTCCACTATACATCCGCAAGTTGAAACACTCAAGCTTTGGAAAATCACCTCAAAAATCTTCGAATCACCGAACAAAATTTGAGTACAAACAACCAATAAAAGAATTAGAAAAATAAAACTAGTATCTACTACTAAATAGCCTTGGTGAAAGTGGGAAAAAAAGAGTGAAACAAGTGGGATGGGAACCCCACTGGTACAGAGCAGAAAAACAAAATTCTGCTATGCTCGCTTAGCGAGCTCTGCTCCGCTTAGCGGACATAGCAGAAACTAGAAAAATCAGAACAGGATCTGTTGTTCCAATCACTCACCACTTCACCTAAATTCCTCTTAAACATAAAAATAAACAAGACTTTACAACCGTTGGGGTGCCTCCCAACAAGCGCTTGTTTTACGTCGTTAGCTCGACGCCTTTATTGTTTCGGTGTTCGGAAAGTAGCTTTCTCTTGTCATGCCATGGTGACGTCTCACCGCACAAGCCTAAAGAAAGTGTCCTAACCAAAGCACTCAACAAACGTTATGGGTACAAATATATACAACAATTATACAAACATAAAAGAAAACGCAAGTATACAATTATGTACACAAACCAACACATATGCACAAGTATGGAACACAAACAACTATTATCATACAAAAAGGAAAAATTTGTGAATGTAAACAAGTAAACATATACAAGTGAAAATATACAAGTGAAACTATACAATATATACGATATATACAAAGCTAAAGACCATATAAACTATTGCGATGCAATCACAACCATCCCCGGCAACGGCGCCATTTTGTTGAATGCAGTATAGGGCAAGCAACAAAAAAGATTTGGAAATATTGATTCGGGAATTATTGTCCACAGAGATGGAGATATGCCATTCAACAGTTTCTACGGTTTCGAGCTTGAGTTTGAATGAGCAAAAAGTAAACAAAGATATAGACAGGAAAAGAATGAACACATTCTTAGAAGAGAAATAACTTATCAGGAATGTAAATATATTCACTCTTCACAAACATACACTTACCAACCCGTTATACTCAACCTACGATACTCATCCATGTCATCACGTATCTCTCACATAAGCGTCCATCTCTGGAGCACAAACGAGATCATCTCACAACTAAGGTTATCTCTAACGCGAAGTCGCGAGAACATTCGTATTCTCGTGTCGGCGATCTCTCGCGCGCCGCTCAAACACGAAAGCATTAAGTACAGATACCCACAGTGAATGCTAGCTCTAAATCCATCTCTAGAGTTCAGAAACTAACAGATAATCATCCTAGATAAGGATTCAAGAAGTCTATCTCTAAAGCACCCCAAATCCCCAGCATAGAGCAAAAATCCAGGATAACATCAACACAGATTCGTAAAGCAAGTTAAATATAACATTATAATCGGTAAATATACATAAGATTCAAGTAAATATACAAACAAACCCAACCAAAGAGAAATACACAAAGAAGAAGAGAAATGAACCGAAAATCTCCCGGTTTGTCAGCTCCGTTCGACGCTCAATCCACCCCCGATCATCCTTATGCAACCTCCGAAGTTGTTTTCTAAGCTAATTTTGATCTAAGAATGAAGTTGATGGTGTTGGGACTCAAAAATACCCAACCCATCACCTAAAAATGTGATTTTGGCCCCTTTTAACGAGCTGCTATCTTAGCAGGTCCGCTTAGTGGACCCCCTCCGCTCAGCGGACTCAAAATTGCATCCAGACTCTGATTTGCTCTGCCGGAGCTCCGCTCAGCGGACCCCCTCCGCTTAGCGGAGTCTGCTAAAAATCAGATTTTGTTTTCGCCATAACTCGAGAACCGTAACTCACGAATTGCGCCCGGTTCGAAGAGTTGGAAAGCTTATTCAATGCTCTATCCAATAATGAATGAATGGAACCCAAAATGATGATTTTGGTCATCCTTATTTTGAGTCTTTGGAAGTCCGCTTGACGGTGGCTAAGCGGGCTTTCACCAAAATTGCAAAATCGAAGCCGTGTCTTTGACACTTTATTCCTCAAGGCTCCAATAAGCATGAATACCTATAAAAACAAAGGAAAAACTATAAAATGGTATAAAAATATATGAAAATACAACTATTCACAAAGTATACGTATTTATACACAAAACGGGGAATTATTCAAACGGTATTAACAAAAGTATCGATAAGTGCCACTATTTACATACACAAAATAAGTACATTTTGGCACTTATCAAAATCTCTCCAACCTGAAACTTTGTTTGTCCTCAAACAATGTCAAATAAATCAAAGAATCAAAAGTAATAAACCAAAGAATTGTGAATCAACAAGTTTTGAAAACCAAAAACAAATGTACGGCTTAATACAAAAACGTATAAACAAAGTAAATACTTACCAGTATCCTACAACGACAACATGTAAACGAAACGAATCCTAAGCACAAAAAGCATACAAAACATTCTAACACAATACATGCTTACATCATGAATCACACCTAGTAAAAATTCATCAATGGATGAAGAACACACAAAGGTAAAGGACTTTTAACACTCATCCAACAATCTTGCAAACAAAAGATTAAATTATGCACTCATCTAAAAATCACATTGAAGATACAAAAGCAAGAATCACAAGGACTTTTCAAGGTTGTAATGTGGCTTGGTTAACAAACAAGGGATATATCCTAAGGCTAATCGAAACAAAAACTTGCCTAAACCTAAGGGAGTGATGAATCCACCAAAGATTCAAACAACAAAATCTCGATTAAACTTCTTCCTTATTCCAAGTTGTCACAACCAAAACACCATACTTATAATTATTCGCTTCTTTTTTCTTTTTGTTTTTCAAAACTTTTTCACATTTTTTTCTTTCTTTTTCTTTTCTTTCTTTTTCACATTTTTTTTCTTTTTTCTTTCTTTTCAACCTCATAGCAACAACCAAATAAGTAGCAACCATTTCTCTCCCCAACTTGAATTCAACCACACCATCATATGAATACTCCATACTTTCTAAGGCAAGGTAAAAATTCATACCAAAAATCATGGTTGAGGGTTCAAGAAAACAAAGAATCAATCATCCATGCAAAAATGAGAACTAAACACTCAAAGATAAGCATTTAGCAAATACAACATGGACATTGACAAAAAGGCTCAAAAGGGTTAACAAATGATCACACACTCACAAGGTGAATTGACTATTTGGTTATGGTGGTTGTGCTCAAAATGAATCAAAATGCCTTGATCCTTTTCATGCTTTCATAAAATCAACATAAACAAAAGATTAAGCATAATAAAGTCCAGTTAAAACAAAGATTGTGGCCTCCAGCATATGTAAACAATGGAAAGCTTCCTCACATTTATGGTTTGGGAACTAAAGTGATTCAATCAACAAGCAAGTAAGGCAAAAGAATGAATCGTATGGTAATTGTAAAAATGAAAAGTTTCCTAAACATGTTATGCTATAGAAAGCGATAAATGAGTACCTTGAATGATACAACTTCAAAAAAAATATTCCACCATACATCCGCAAGTTGAAACACTCAAGCTTTGGAAAATCACCTCAAAAATCTTCGAATCACCGAACAAAATTTGAGTACAAACAACCAATAAAAGAATTAGAAAAATAAAACTAGTATCTACTACTAAATAGCCTTGGTGAAAGTGGGAAAAAAAGAGTGAAACAAGTGGGATGGGAACCCCACTGGTACAGAGCAGAAAAACAAAATTCTGCTATGCTCGCTTAGCGAGCTCTGCTCCGCTTAGCGGACATAGCAGAAACTAGAAAAATCAGAACAGGATCTGTTGTTCCAATCACTCACCACTTCACCTAAATTCCTCTTAAACATAAAAATAAACAAGACTTTACAACCGTTGGGGTGCCTCCCAACAAGCGCTTGTTTTACGTCGTTAGCTCGACGCCTTTATTGTTTCGGTGTTCGGAAAGTAGCTTTCTCTTGTCATGCCATGGTGACGTCTCACCGCACAAGCCTAAAGAAAGTGTCCTAACCAAAGCACTCAACAAACGTTATGGGTACAAATATATACAACAATTATACAAACATAAAAGAAAACGCAAGTATACAATTATGTACACAAACCAACACATATGCACAAGTATGGAACACAAACAACTATTATCATACAAAAAGGAAAAATTTGTGAATGTAAACAAGTAAACATATACAAGTGAAAATATACAAGTGAAACTATACAATATATACGATATATACAAAGCTAAAGACCATATAAACTATTGCGATGCAATCACAACCATCCCCGGCAACGGCGCCATTTTGTTGAATGCAGTATAGGGCAAGCAACAAAAAAGATTTGGAAATATTGATTCGGGAATTATTGTCCACAGAGATGGAGATATGCCATTCAACAGTTTCTACGGTTTCGAGCTTGAGTTTGAATGAGCAAAAAGTAAACAAAGATATAGACAGGAAAAGAATGAACACATTCTTAGAAGAGAAATAACTTATCAGGAATGTAAATATATTCACTCTTCACAAACATACACTTACCAACCCGTTATACTCAACCTACGATACTCATCCATGTCATCACGTATCTCTCACATAAGCGTCCATCTCTGGAGCACAAACGAGATCATCTCACAACTAAGGTTATCTCTAACGCGAAGTCGCGAGAACATTCGTATTCTCGCGTCGGCGATCTCTCGCGCGCCGCTCAAACACGAAAGCATTAAGTACAGATACCCACAGTGAATGCTAGCTCTAAATCCATCTCTAGAGTTCAGAAACTAACAGATAATCATCCTAGATAAGGATTCAAGAAGTCTATCTCTAAAGCACCCCAAATCCCCAGCATAGAGCAAAAATCCAGGATAACATCAACACAGATTCGTAAAGCAAGTTAAATATAACATTATAATCGGTAAATATACATAAGATTCAAGTAAATATACAAACAAACCCAACCAAAGAGAAATACACAAAGAAGAAGAGAAATGAACCGAAAATCTCCCGGTTTGTCAGCTCCGTTCGACGCTCAATCCACCCCCGATCATCCTTATGCAACCTCCGAAGTTGTTTTCTAAGCTAATTTTGATCTAAGAATGAAGTTGATGGTGTTGGGACTCAAAAATACCCAACCCATCACCTAAAAATGTGATTTTGGCCCCTTTTAACGAGCTGCTGTCTTAGCAGGTCCGCTTAGCGGACTCAAAATTGCATCCAGACTCTGATTTGCTCCGCCGGAGCTCCGCTCAGCGGACCCCCTCCGCTTAGCGGAGTCTGCTAAAAATCAGATTTTGTTTTCGCCATAACTCGAGAACCGTAACTTCGAATTGCGCCCGGTTCGAAGCGTTGGAAAGCTTATTCAATGCTCTATCCAATAATGAATGAATGGAACCCAAAATGATGATTTTGGTCATCCTTATTTTGAGTCTTTGGAAGTCCGCTTGACGGTGGCTAAGCGGGCTTTCACCAAAATTGCGAAATCGAAGCCGTGTCTTTGACACTTTATTCCTCAAGGCTCCAATAAGCATGAATACCTATAAAAACAAAGGAAAAACTATCAAATGGTATAAAAGTATATGAAAATACAACTATTCACAAAGTATACGTATTTATACACAAAACGGGGAATTATTCAAACGGTATTAACAAAAGTATCGATAAGTGCCACTATTTACATACACAAAATAAGTACATTTTGGCACTTATCAACAACTTCCCTCTTATTTGATCTTGTCGATGAGACACCGACATCCAAACATATTACAAAATTCGCTTCATAGTCACTTAGCATCACAGAATTGTTAAGTATTTCCCGACTTCAGAATTAGTAATATACTCGTACATCGCCATTCGTCTTATCCCAACCAAAATCCTCATCTTAGCAAAAGACCCCAACAACATTCATAACTCGTGGTTTTACTCTAAATCCCATAACATCTTTCGCATCAAAATATCATTCCACTCGGAATCCCAACAAAATCTTCCTCACATCAATAGGTGATCGAAATTCTCTACAGCCATTCTTTTATGCACACTGCCACTTTGGCGTCACAAATACGACTCCAATCATCCTAAAGTATATTTCTCCTTTACCACTACTACACTTTTCATTAAAATCCATCGGCACTCGAATCATCGTTAACACCGAACATCTTGTCCTCTCAACTTATTTGTCAACAACATGTTCTACTTAAATTCGTTTGGAACAATTGCGGTAACAGCTGTTCCTACTCAACAAGCTTCACACTTCCATAACAAACTTCAAAATATCTACCTATAGGATCACCTCTACTGTATATATAACACTTCCATAAGGTAGAATATAATTTCGCCTCTTCATAGGCTCAAACGGCACATCAATCCGATACTCGGAACTCAAGATATGAATTTTCCAACTTTATCCGAAAACACAACCATCAACGTCATGCAGCGACACTCTATAAAATATATCCAAAACTTCTCAAATGTTACATTTAATACTTATAATTGCTTCTTAACAAATCTCTTAATTACTGCTTCAATTCGATTACTCAGACACTGACGTTCCGTGCGACACCAACGCACAAGTCCGGCTCCAAGGACAAGCGCAACCACAAACTTCCCCTCTTTCCAACATCATCCTGTCACAATTAAATATATGAAAGTTGCTGCAACCATTTTTATAACAAAGTTCATCTCTTTAGCTTTCCAACACTTCAAACGAGACTCCATTCGGATGTATAGAACTCCAGTTATGAATTTTTGAAGTTCTGCAAATATTCGGCAATTTTTCCTGCGTTTTGCTTACGGAAATTCCATTCCAAAACTCACTTTCCTTCAACTCAATCATCTTCCAGACAGCCCTCAACAAATATCTTTGTTTCCATACTTCCTATAACTCGAGAGACACATTCCCTTGCCGCGATTCAGTTTCCGAAACACCAAGACGACAATTCCCTTTGCAAACTTGCAACTGAACCACATCCGAGAAGCAAAGCTTCTCTTCCACTTCGCTCAAACTAATTCCTGCAACCAACAACAGAAAACAACAAGTACCGACATTGTTTCACACATTGGTCGCATACAGAGGAATAAACAACATTAGACAACACTGGCCGGACAGACCGACCAACACTGATACCACCTATGTAACACCCCAGATCTACCCGATAATTATACAGAAAATCAGAGTATAAAATTCAAAACATACAATCATTTGGGATATCACATATTCGTCGTTCAAAACAATTACGGCTTAATTGCCTTCACATAGATACATAGCACAGGAATTTAAAACGACAATTAAATCATTACTCAACAATCACTTTGTTCAAATTAAAAAATTAACTCGCAGCGGAATCAACAAACTTCATGAATATTCAAATAATGTCGTAGCATCTTTGCACGGTAACTTTAAGTTACAATTTAAACCAAAACCATATAAAATTCAGCAAATAAAACAATAATTAAAAAATTGTTTATCCCCCCGAGTGCTACATATCAGAGCGACCACCGACTCGACTCACAACGTCTAAATCATCATCAAAGCTATCACCTGCACATTACAAGTATAAAGGTAACGGCGAAACAAAAGAAAGGGGTGAGATATCAAACAATATAAACAGCATGATGATAAAAAGTATATTTAGGTTCAAGTCATAATAATCATCACTTTGTGGTATAATCGTTACCGTCTAGTTTACTTCACTGTTTCAGTCAACAACACTAGTCACAATATCTCACATAAGATCATATTCAAAGTTCACAACAAGTCACATAAGTTCACATATCAAAACACATAACCTCATAATCACAAACATGAAATGCGACTCTAACAAATGGACATGCATGTGATACCTAGTGCTTCAGCCCCCATCGCCAATTGGCAATAAATAGAGGCATCAAAACAGGCATAAGCCTTCATCGCTGTTTGCCAATCAAGGCCGTCACTAAAACATGCAAATCATGAGACACTTATGAAATGCAACAAATCACAAACATCGCAAAACAACGTCGCGAGGCATACACCTATATCACAAATGTTACCGATCATTAGGGTAACTCAACGTCGCTTTATTTATTGCATTTCACAATAATCATAAACACGTCGCCAAATATCGTCACAAAGGCATTTGCCTATATCACCAAAATATATCATTAATTATGGATAAATAAACGTCACATTATTTTCCTGCAATTCAAAAAATTACAATATAGCATAACATGCATTTCGCCACAACATCGCCAAACGCCGCCAATTCGCAGATACCGAATCAATTTCGGACTCGCCTAAATTATGCTACTCGGTAAATTTAGTTACGATCTGCTATTTAAGATTACTACTTCTGCAGCTTATTACAGTCAGTTCTACCAAATAATACTAACTCTACAATTTACTTGAATCTGCTATTTTCAATTCCATACTGCTACTGAAAATTCTACTAAATATAACTCTGTTAGACTAACAATTATATTTGGAACACTATTGCTACCAACTCTGTCATTCACTTACTATTTATTACTACTAGTCACTGTATTATCTTTCTGCTAATTAATTTGTGCGATGCTTAACCCTCTATTACTGTTTCCAAATATAATTAACTAACCAATCCCGTTTTCAATTAATTATTCACCATGTTTTTGATTACCAAGTGATACACTTATCATCAGTACAAGGTTCAAAAGCCGAATGTATCATTGCCAAAATAATAAATCGCATAAGCTAGTACATCATCCAAAACATAATACTAAGATAAGCACGAAACAGAACAAAGGGGTAAGCATCTATTAAGAAACGCCAAAGGGCTAATCCATCTTGCCTTTGCCACGATTTTGCCTTTGCCACGATCTTGCCTCGAACCACCTGAAAAAGATAGAATTGGAATGGGATGAGATTACTAAATCTCAGTGAGTCCGCCTATCCTATGGGTCCACTCCGATCTAAAGGGTACATGCATTGCAAAACTGAATTCACCATTGACTCGAGGTTTGTCCTCACATCCAGTACAAATACGGAGCAAACACATGATTCATCCACCATAGGAATCATCATATCACAAGTACACAAATAGTACAACAAACATGTATGCAAACCCATACCCATGTACGGGGAATCCAGAAGTACGTTAATACCACCACTAGCTTATAAACACACCCTCGATGGGTTACCTGCCATGCCATACTTGCCAAGAGACTTGTACAAGCACACTACAAGAATTATTAGACGGGTTCGCACAAGAGTATGTAGCCGCGAGATGACCTTAGCCTAATTGGCGTCATAGTCCCATTAACCATCTCCATGCACGTGTGGTAACGCCGAGTACAATACACCATTTTGACACATGGACCCACCGGGCGAAAGCCTAGTGCTTAGTCTACTTGACTTCACTAGAGATGAGTTACCTGTTATGTGTTAGCCTACGTGGCTACATAACCCCACCATACCGAGCACGCAAGTGTGTAAACGCATGCCATGTGACCCTCACAAGCACACTGCAACGGTAGCTCAGGTGTGTGCCTATGTGATCCACGATCAGGGCAGTCCCACGGACGACTCATTTAACCCACGGTCCGAGCCGTAACCTAGTACCTGGTCTACTTCGATTCAAGCATCCACAACACGACAAACGTCAAAACATACGAGACAACCAATCCCGAATGTTTATCCAAAACAGCGGGTCACAACAATTCATCACATACTATTGCATTTCATTCGTGTGCATAAACAATTATTCATGAGCAATTGAATTAATACTTAAATCTATGCATAACATACATATGTGGAGAAATCGGATAAGAACTTGAAATTCAAGTTATCAGACACCGCGCATAATTACAGATATACAATATTAGTCGGGGAGGAGTCCGGTTCCGCTTTCGAAACCAAACTACACTCAAGGGGAAAGGAAATAGAATTCTGTCTCAGACTAATTCGCTACAGCAAACTTCTGTTTGCTACAGTGAACTCAAACAGAAGCGAACTTTCTTCAACACATGCCAGTTCGCTACAGCGAACTGACAGCGAAGCCCCGAATCGCTACAGCGAAAAGTAGCGAGCTCCAGCGAATAAATCAAGTTAACTCCCATACTTATTTGCTACTCAGTTAGCTACAGAAAACCAATGTTCGCTACAGCGAACTTTGCTAAACTCAAAAAAATCAGAAACGCATTTGGGGCCCCCAAGCCCCATATCTTCACATGCATTCCTCTTTGATCGAATAATAGAGCATAGAAATAGTGTATACACAAGAAAATACTGGAAAAGCATTCAAAACATACATAAGCAAGGATTTTAGTACATGCCTTCTCAAAACCCTTAGCCCCAAAATATCATAAACCCTTAAAACTCTTTCCCACAGTTTTCTATCTAAAGGACTCACCTGAAAGATAAAGATGAAGCAGTAACAGAGATGAGGATGTCGAAATTCTGGGCTTAAGGTTGATCTTGGTACATGCAAGCTTGAAGATGACAATGGCTTCTCTCCTTTCCTCTTTCTATTTCAATGTTTTCCTTCTTCTCTTCCTCCCTTCACAAAATTCAGTTTTGGCCAAGGGAAAGAATAAGGAAACCGAACAAGACTTATCCTAACTTAAGGATAAAAAGACCACTATACCCTCATTGCCACTAATAGACTTAGTTAACACAATAGGCCTATTAGTAGAAGTGTGTATCATAGTTATCCCATTTTTATACCAAATCATCTTAGTAATAATTGGACAATATAATACCGGGTATTACAATATACTTGAAATTATTTTTAAAAAATAAAAAGAGACATTACTTTTGTAACTTCAAAAAATACATTTAATAATTATTAGGAATTATTGATTCTGAATCTTTGTGTTTTAGATATTTTCTAAAGCATATGACCATTTTAAAGTTACAATACAAAGGAATAATACATTAATCGTTTCACATGGAAGAATATATTTCTTTTTTAAACGATCAAGTAGAGTTTTTCTTCCTATTAGGATAGAAGCTACATGTTTTTTTTGAAGACTAGATAATCATCTCAATACTCAGGTTTTTCAATTGCATTCAAGTTGGAGGAATATCAACTTCATTATTTATGTGTTAAAATTGAACCTTGAAGCTATATCTTCTCGACTCCAGATACATCTTGCTTAGAAAAGCATTATATTATTGTGTTTCAGTAAGAGTTATTGTCTAAGATGATCAAGTTTCAAAATATAAGTAAAAGGATATGCGAAGAATGAAGACTTATCTTCCGTACAATTTGGGTCATTTTGTTACAAAACCAGATTATACATGTAATATAATAGGTTGTGTAAGATTTTATATCTCAGAGGAAGTTTTCACTGTATAAGAAACTCAATATAATGTATAAAGTACCAATGTGGATGTCATAACAAGTGAAGTACTAAAACATATCCTCACATAGAATTTATAATATTTTTGTTTGACAATACCTAGCACTGAGACAAATATATTGTTTCTATCTCTCGAATGATATTTAGATGGGTAATGTGTTAATTTAAAAGGTGTCGTTGATGGCTATTTTACTAAAGTTCTATCAAGGTTAGGAAATTTGTCTCTTAAAGTTTCAATATAAATCTCTTATCATTTAGCCGTCAGATGTATGACATTTCTAACGAAAAATATTAATGTTTTACATTTTAATGTAAACTTGTTTGTTCATTTGTAACTGGTATCGCGACAAAAGCTATATAAATGTATATCTATGGGTTATATCATATTATCAACATATATAATCTAACATATATATATATATATATATACACACACACACACACAAACATATATATATATATATATATATATATATATTGAAATATCAAATGTTATGTCATTATTAATTTAGTATGTTGGTTTCGAATCGTCAATCTTCATGTCACTCTAGTCCTTTTTATGAAAACATAGTCCTTTTTTTTATCAAAACATGGGAAAAGCAAAGAATGTCTACCTCTTTTTTTGTATGTTATAAACATTCGAATTGAAATAGTAGAAACTACAAAGAAAAATAAGCTATTAGTTAAATACTAGAAACAGTGATTAACTTGTTCTAAAATTTACTTTTTGAACCAACAAATTTCTTTAATCAAGGAAATACGGTAGAGAAAGATTGTGAAAATGTAGTTTATCTCAAACACCCTCAGCCGTATTTTCCTTGGTTAAAAACATTCAATGGATCAATTAGAACCACCATCTTTATGAGTTGTTCAAGCAAGTTAAATGAAAAATGATATTTATTTTCTCTGTACCTCACTTGGCCTTTTATAGATACATTAGGTTTTATAAAAGTTCTTTTTTAGTTAAATACATTTTATAAAATTTAAAATGATATTATAATATTAAATATAACAATTATGTATTTTAAATATGTAATTATAGGAAATTTATACTCTAGTCAAGATTATCAATATTTTTTTTCCAAAATATTAATGTTTTTGAGATTTTGAATGTAACACCCCATACATACATTGCCTAGGATATACGTATATGACATTATAATGGTACTCAAAAATCATAAAACATAAGCAGCGGAATAAATAATGTATAAATACAAGTACAAAAGCCCAAACTGTCATGGCCAAAATACAGGAGTTCCAACTGGTACAAATACATATCCATGGCACAAAAGATGAAGATACAAAAGATCATAAGCTACAAAAGAACGCGTCGCCAAGAAACATCAACTCGAAGCTAAGTCATCTTACCTTTGCCTCGATCCTGCCTCGAACCACCTGCGAAAAGAATAATTGGAATGGGGTGAGATTACTAAATCTCAGTGAGTCTCCCTATCTTAGGGGTTCACTCAGTTCTACTGGGAACATGCGATAGAACGGATTCACCGAGAATCTGGGTTACCTCACGGATAGGTACAAGTACAAACAAGGGTACACCAACATTGGAAACCCCTTAACTATTCAACGAGGCTACGTCAACAACACAACAGGCTCAACGCCATCACAACAAGTATGCAGACCCGTACCCATGTACGAGGACTCCAGGAGTAAGTTTACGTTCCACTCATTAGGCCACGCAATCCACACCCTCTGTGAGTAGCCAAGTACATAGCATCAAGAGACTTGCACAAGCACATTGCAAGACTAATCAGATACTCTTCCTAAATGGAATCCATCTGAGATGAGTTATCACAGTGACATTGCCTAAATGGCGTCCGGCCCCATCATTATCCACACGCAAATGAGTTACGCCGAGTGCAACACGCCTTCTTGACAGTACAAGCCCACCTGGCGAAAGCCTAGTGATCTTTCCTACGTGGCATCACTAGAGGTGAATCAGAAGTAACGTTGCCTACATGGCATTACTTCTCCACCATACCAAGCACGCTGATGTGTAACGCAAGTGTGGAAGTGCCCCCACGACCCTCACAAGGACATCGCAATGGTAGCTCAGGTGTGTAGAACATACCGAGAATGCTGATGTGTAACGCAAGTGTGGAAGTGCCCCCTACGGCCCTCACGAGCACATCGCAATGGTAGCCTAGGTGTGTAGAACATACCGAGAATGCTGATGTGTAACACAAGTGTGGAAGTGCCCCCTACAGCCCTCACAAGACCATCACAATGGTATTAGGTGTTCTATGCGATTTACCCCCTAATAGTATAGGCCCACTCCGATTCAAGCATAAACACACATCTCCTAGATCAAACAGCACGGTGTAAGCCATCACACAGGCAATCACATTCGAATGTTCAACTGGAACAGACAAGATCAATAATAATTATGCCACAATATAATCCACAGAATTTGTATTTCACAACATACAAGCATATTCAAGGAATTACGGTCATATCATGGTCTTATACAATTAAAACACATATCAGAATGCCATACAAGTCATAAGAGGCCTTCGATTCCGATATGGAACGAAACTGCACTCATATGGGAGAAATACCAATTCTGCATCAGACTAATTCGCTACAGCAAACTCAAACAGAAGCAAACTTTCTTCAACACAGGTAAGTTCGCTAGCGAAGCTCCGATTCGCTACAGAGAACGGTAGCGAGCTCCAGCAAATAAATAAACTCAACTCCCAGACTTATTCGCTACGCTATTCGCTACAGCGAACCAAAGTTCGCTGCAGCGAATTCTGCTAAACCCATAAAATTTAGCAACGCATTTGGGGTCCCCAAGCCCCAAATTTCCACATGCATCCATTATTGATCAAAGTAAAAGATATTGTAAACACAATATATCAACTACTACTAACAATAGAGTTTTAAGCATGCATTAGAAAGGATTATTGAAACATCTACTCTCAAACCCTTGATCCGAACATAGCATTAACCCATAGAATCACCCCCAAGTCTCTACCTATGAGACTCACCTGAAATTGAAGAAGAGGACTGCGAAAATCAGAAGCAAGAGTGATGAGAATGGTTGAATCAAGTTGCATGCAAGCTTGAATGTTGAATGGTCTTCTTCTTCCTCCCTCTCCTTTCACGTTCTTTCTCCCTTCCTCTCTACAAATTCTGTTTTTTTTTGTTTCCAAAGGTGGGAAGAATGACAAACCAAACAGCCCTTAAGACTTAAGACAAGGTGCAAGGACTAAAATGACCCCAAACTAGTCTCTAATTACCATATTGCCACTTAGTTCTAACTCAACCAAATGAAATTCCTAATATTTAATCTCTTGAACTAAAATTAGGATATTACATTCCCCCCCCCCTTAATTAGAATTCGTCCTCGAATTCGAAAACTTACCAAGATAGGTGAGGATACAATTCCTGCATCTCTGCTTCGAGCTCCCAAGTAGCTTTGTGAGGACGCGACTCCTCCCACAACACCTTGACAAGAGTTATTTTCTTGCTTCTCAAAGATTTACTAGCATATTCCAGGACGTGACATGGTTGTGGTTGGAACAAAAGATATGGCTCTACTTCAATCGTATCTGGTAGGATATGATGAAATGAATCCGGCACAAACTTCCGCAACTGAGACACGTGGAATACATCATGTAGTCCTGATAGTGAAGGAGGCAACGCTAACTGGTATGCGACTTCACCTATCCGTCTCATGATCTGATAAGGTCCTACGTATCTCGGGCTAAGCTTGCGCATCTTAACGGTCCTTTCAACCTCAATCTCGGGGTCACCTTCAAGAATACATGATCTCCTTTGTCAAATTCCAAGGGCCTCCTCCGCTTATCCGCATAACTCTTCTGCTGATCTTGGGCTTGTTTCATCTTGTCTCGGATCATCTTAACCTTCTCCGTTATTTCTTGAATTATCTTTGGTCCAAGAATTCCTCTCTCACCAACTTCGGACCAACACAAAGGCGACCGACATTTCCTTCCGTACAAGGCTTCATACGGAGACATACCGATACTCGCATGATAACTGTTGTTATACGCAAATTCTATCAAAGGAAAGTTATCCTTCCAACTTCCACCACTTTCCAAAACACGCGCCCTCAACATGTCTTCAATGGTCTGGACAGTCCTTTCCGTCTGTCCATCCATCTGAGGGTGGTTAGAAGTACTCAAATTCAGGTCTGTACCCATATCTTGGTGAAAAGCTTTCCAAAATCGGGAAGTGAACTTTGGATCCCTATCCGACACAATGCTAGAAGGTACACCGTGCAATCTTACAACTTCCACTACAAAATGCCTCGCAAGGTGAGAAACCTTGTGAGTTGTATTAACTGGTAAGAAATGCGCGAACTTGGTCAAAAGATCCACTGTCACCCATATCGAGTCATAGCCACCTAAGACTCGTGGCAGTCCCACAATGAAGTCCATCGATATAGTGTCCCACTTCCAAACGGGAACATCTAATGGTTGTAGCATACCACGGGCCTTTGATGTTCTTCACTTGTTGACATATCACACACTGCTCTACATAGCTAGCCACATCTTTTTTCATACCGGGCCACCAAAAACCCCCTTTCAAGTCCTGATAAATCTTGGTTGATCTGGGATGAATGGTAAATCCGCTCTTGTGGGCCTCGTCCAAGATTAATCTTCTTATCTCACCGTCATTGGGTACACACATTCTCTGCCTATAAAGGATAAGCCCATCATGTGCACAGGTAAAATCTGGAAGGTTTGCTTTAGCTTGTAACTCTTCATCATTCCATTGTGCCTGACGGATTCTTTCCCGCAGCTCATTCTCAATGCAAAGGTTACTAACTAACACACCCGTTAGTGCCCATTCAAATTGTAAATCCAGATTTCTAAACTTCTCCATAAGGCCAAACTCTAACATCATCAATTCTGCAACTTTAATCTCTTTCCTACTTAAGGCATCTGCTACCTTATAAGCCTTACCAGGATGATACTTCAAATCAAAGTCAAAATCCTTGAGGTACTTCATCCATCTCCTCTGACGCATATTAAGTTCTTTCTGGTCAAAGAGATACTTCATGCTCTTGTGATCACTGAACATCTCGAAGTGAACTCCATACAAATAATGCCGCCACACCTTGAGTGCAAACACTATTGCAGCAAGTTCAAGGTCATGAGTAGGATAATTCTCTTCATGAGATCTCAATTGTGTAGATGCATAAGCTACGACTTCCCCTCTTGCATCAACACTCCGCCTAAGCCTTTCTTAGAAGCATCGCAGAACACTTCGTAAGATCAGTTTGGATCTGGGATCACTAACACTTGAATTGTAGTTAGCTTCTCCTTGAGTTTCTGAAAACTCTTCTCACATTCTGAATTCCAAATAAACGAAACCTCCTTCCTTGTAAGCCTGGTCAAAGGTAATGCACACTTGGAAAATCCCATAATGAACCTTCGATAGTAACCTGCCAATCCAAGGAAACTACGGACCTTGGTTGCATTCTTGGGTCGTCCCCAATTTATTACTGCTTCTACCTTTGAAGGGTCTACAACTACACCGCCGCCAGATATGACATGTCCAAGAAACTTGACTTCAGACATCCAGAACTCACACTTGCTAAACTTCGCAAATAACTACTTTTCTCAAAGAACCGACAACACAATCCTCAAATGCTCCATGTGCTCTTCGATAGTCCGAGAGTATATCAAGATGTCATCTATGAAGATTACCAAGAACTGATCCAAATACGGTTAAACACTCGGTTCATGTAATCCATAAAGACAACAAGAGCATTGGTTACCCCGAATGGCATAACCAAGAATTCGTAATGACCGTATCTCGTCCTAAAAGCAGTCTTCGATGCGTCTGAACCCTTAACCCGAATCTGATGATATCCCGACCTGAGGTCAATCTTCGAGAACACACATGCTCCTTTCAATTGATCCAGGAGGTCATTAATCCACGGTAGAGGGTACTTGTTCTTTATGTTTACCTTGTTCAGTTGACGATAGTCGATACACAATCGCATATTACCGTCCTTCTTCTTCACTAACAAAACTGGGGCCCCCCATGGAGAAACACTAGGACGAATGAAGTGTTTCGCCAACAACTCTTCTAGCTGACTCTTCAACTTCCTTAACTCTGTAGGAGACATTCGATAAGGGGAAACCGAAACTGGAGCGGTACCCGGAACAAGATCAATAGAGAATTCAACTTCCCTTTCCGGCGGAAGAGAAGTAACATCCTCAGGAAATACATCGGAAAATTCACACACAACCGGAATCTCCAATACACTCTTCTTGTCCTTGGAGTCTGATGTAAGAACCAAAAGGAAAGACTTCTCTTGAGCAAAAAGGTAATTGATCATGTTAACTGTACCTTCAAGAAGATGTTCAATGGCATCGGTTGATGTAGTCTCCTCAACAGGAATGAAGATAGCCTTCTCTTTACAACTAATGCACACCGAGTTAGCTGACAACCAGTCCATTCCCAGCACTACATCGATCTTCTTAAGCGGTAGACAGATAAGTTCAATCAAGAATCTGCGATCATTGAAGGTAATAGAACTCTCCTTGCAAACGTCTCGAGCTTCTACTACGTTGTCAGTAGCCGAAGACATAACCATAGGATTTGGAAGAAGACATGTCTCAAAACCAAGGCTCCGCACACAATGATAAGAGATAAAAGAATGTGTCGCTCCATAATCTACTAATACAAACAAGGGTTGATTATTGACATAACACGTACCAGCAACCAGATTGGTGTTTCCTTGAGCCTTCCTAGCGTACAAGGTAAAAACACGGCCCTTAGTCTTCTCAGGAACATTTGGGCAGTACAATCTCTCGCAATATGTCCTGGCTGATGACACCTAAAATAGACCCTAGCATCCGTTCTACAATGCCCAAAATGTTTCCTATTGCACTTGCCACATTGTGGAGGTTGATAAAAGCGATCCTCGTAAACTGGTTTCTTCATAGCTGGAGAATTGCGGGGTTTCAAATGTTGTCCCGACCTTCCTTGATCCCTACGAACCGGCTTGTTCTGCTCTTTCTCTTCTTGAACCCTCTTCAATGTGTTCTCAGCAACATAACATTGCCTCAAACACTCACCATAAGTGGTAAACTCCCTTTGAGACACACTATGCACAATATCGGCATTCAGCCCCATAAGAAACTAATCAATCTTCCATAACTCATCTGGTGCATAAGCAGCTTGTCTTGAATAGGCAGCCATGTCTTCGAATTTCTCAGCATACTCAGACACTGACATGTTGCCTTCCTTGAAGGATTGAAATTCACGATCCTTCAAAGCACGCACACTATTGGGATAGTACTTCTCCAAGAAATCCGTTTTAAAGTGTTTCCAATCCTTGGGAATTCCTTGATTAGTGAAATACATAAATTTCGTATTCCACCATCTACGTGCCGGCCCCTTCAATTTCTGAGCAGCAAAAACCACCTTCTCTTCCTCAGTACACTGGATAGCCTCAAATATCATCTCCTTACCATATAACCAATCATGAGCAAGTATGGGATCTAAGCCACCCAAGAACTCTGGCGGATCCATCCGAAAGAAGGCAAGAAAATCAGGCCCTGCTGCAACCTGAGGAGTAGGAGCGGGAGCGGTTGGTTGTTGTCCTTGCATGCCTTGCATCATCTACATCATCATTTGATTATGCTGTTGCATCTGTTGCATTATCTGCACCCAAGGCACGCCTGCATCCTCCATTTCAGGCTCAGGCTCCACATTCCTTGTCCTGGGCTTTCCGGGACCTCTGCGTCGATCATCCATCTTCCTGCTTGTCCTACACATGGAATTTAAGTTGATCAGACTTAATGCCATAGGTAAGACATAGGGAATCATGCCGACACCATACATATGAGGAAGAATTATGCTGACTTATGATGTTTTGTGGCAAAACCGAGAATCGACCTGCTCTGATACCAACTGTAACACCCCATACATACATTGTCTAGGATATACGTATATGGCATTATAATGATACTCGAAAATCATAAAACATAAGCAGCGGAATAGATAATGTATAAATACAAGTACAAAAGCCCAAACTGTCATGGCTAAAATACAGGAGTTCCAACTAGTACAAATACATATCCATGGTACAAAAGATGAAGATACAAAAGATCATAAGCTACAAAAGAACGCGTCCCCAAGAAACACCAACTCGAAGCTAAGTAATCTTACCCTTGCCTCGATCTTGACTCGAACCACCTATGAAAAGAATAATTGGAATGGGGTGTGATTACTAAATCTTAGTGAGTCTCCCTATCTTAGGGTTTCACTCAGTTCTACAGGGAACATGCGCTAGAACGAATTCACCGAGAATCCGTGTTACCTCACTGCTAGGTACAAGTACAAACAAGGGTACACCAACATTGGAAGTCCCATAACTATCCAACGAGGCTACGTCAATAACACAACAGACTCAACGCCATCACAACAAGTATGCAGACCTGTACCCATGTACGAGGAATCCAGGAGTAAGTTTACGTCCCACTCATTAGGCCACGCAATCCACACCCTCTGTGAATAGCCAAGTACATAGCATCAAGAGACTTTGTCGTCCTCAGTTTTTTTTCTTCGTGGGATACGAACTGACTCTTCTTTTATTTTGAGTTTGTGAAAATCATAGAGTCGCCACCGACTTTTATTTTATTCAATTAAGGAAAGGTTTATAAAAGAAACAGAAAAAGACCTTTAAGAGATTTTGGGTTCGGGGGTAGGTTATACAAAGGGAAGGTATTAGCACCCCTTTGTATCCATGGTTATCCATGGGCTCTTAATTGCTTAGCTCACTTGTTTGAATCATTTGTCTTGCTTTGAAATGCTTGTATGTGGTTTTAAATACCTTTGTAAATTAACTTTGTAATGATCCTTGTGCGGATGTATACAAAGTGTTCTATCTTTCGAAAGATATTTTGAAAAAAGGATTTTTTAACTTCGTAATTATCCTTGTTTGGATATATACAAAGTGTTATCTTTTTGAAAGTTTTGTTTTGGAAAAACAGTGATATGTGAAACATTTGTTGTTTTGTTTGATTTTTGAGCAAGCAATTAGGAGATCTACCCTAAATTTATAAGGTCCTTTCCTATTTTCTTTTAGAAAATTTTCTTTGACTGGATACAGAAAGAAATTGTTTGAATTGTATTTGAAACAGTAGAATTGATTTTGAAAAGAGTAACAGAGGGATTACCCTAAGAGGTGCAAGTGTGATTGTGTTTTATTTTCAGATATTTTTTTGTCTTTGAAATTAGTGATCTAACGCTTCAGTTATTATCTTTGACATACGCGCAGTTTTATATGTACAGAATTTTAAAGTGCGGGAATGTAAAATGTGGAAAATAAATCTACGCTATTACATCGATTGTGCGAGAAATGTAAACTACGCAATTTACATAAATTTGACAACCTATACACTTATCTATGAATTTAAATTGCAATAAGATAAAAGGAGAGTATTTTGTTTGGATTTTTGGATGGTTGATGTTAATTAAAATTAGTGCATAATTAATTTAATTAAAATTTTAGGAATTAGAAATAAAATTTAAACCTAAGAAATTAAGTCTAAAATATGTCCAAATTGTGTATCAATTAATTTTTAAATAAAATTAATTTTTTTGGGATTTTTGAAATTTGTTTTGGAGATTATTAAATTAATTAACATACAATTATGCAAATAATTATACACATAATTTAAACTTAAAGAGAAAAATATTCTAAATATATACAAAATTAGTTTATAATATATAAACTTAATTTAATGAAAAGAAATATTTTTTTCTGATTTTTTGATAGGTTAATAATTAATTAAAGCAATATTTAAAATAATTACTAATTAATTTAACCAAATAAATTATTTTCGAAAAAAATAAAATATTTTTGTGTCATAAAATAAATTAAAATTTTATTAACCTAAAATTGAAATTAAAATAATTTTCGGATTTTTAGAACTATTTTTTAAATAATTTTAGAAGTTATATTAAAAAAAGAATTAAAAATATTAAAGGAAAGATCCTGTGTGGTGACTTATGATAGACTATGGTGGTCTGCGTATGCTGGTGCGTTGGATCAGATTACTAGGAGATCTGATGGCTTTGATTGGAGGTCACATGGTGCACGTGGATAGAGAGGCAGCATTGAATCAGTCAGCTTTTCAAAAGTCCAAAGTGGGACCCACGCAGGATGACCAACGAATGAGAGGAGTGGGATATGCCACGCGTGCTGGTCAAATTTTCAAATCCACTATTCATCTTCTTCAACCTTTTACCTCCGGAATCAGCTGTAGATTTACCTGCGGAATTTCCTGCGAATTTTTCTTCAGATTTCCATGCTTTTTTGAAAACCTACAAAAACAGCCATGAACCAAAACAAGGGCCACCCAGGTTGACTTAAAATGATCTCCTGAACATGATGGTGGTGTTGGTTTTGGCTAAAAACGCATGAAACATGGCATACGAAAGTTCACATACTTGAAAACTCAATAATGGTATATGAGAATTCTTACGTGGAAACTTGCATGTAAGGGTTTAAACCTCTCCCAAACCATCTTAGTAACTTGTTAGAAATATTAGTTTACATTAAAACATATTAAATTATGAGATATGAAAATTAAAGAAAGTGAATGAAAATGGTGAATATGGAACATGTGATCCAGGGGTTTTTCAACCATAGCCATGCATGCTTACCTATCCTATTAGGTCCCAAGAGATGATTAGAATGATTAGTTTGTATTGATAATGGTTGGAAACTAGAAAACGAAAATTACAAAGTTTTGAGATTTTTTTGAGAATTTTGAGAATTTCTTAGCTATTCCTTTGATGGATCTTTTTGTGTGTGTTACTACTGAAGTATCCTAAATAATATATAAGCAATAGAGTGCTGCAAACTTAAGCTAAGAAGCTTTGATTGCTTTTGAACTTTTGGTTTTTTTAATATTAAAAAGTTTGAATTTCTTGACCATGGCTTCATTTTCTTCATCCCTCTTGCTATAGTCCTGCTACACACCTCTATGCTAAAGAGTTTGGATCAATTTTGATGGCTTATGCTAAGGACAAAAGCCTTGAATCATTATCTTGAACCATTTCTCTTTTAATTTAACTTTAAATGGAATAAAATTAAATTAAAAAAGAAATAAAAATGCCATGGGCCTCAGGTTGGTCGTGGGAGCCCTTTAATATCATTAGAAACATGTTTGGATCATGAATACTTGGCCTCTTTTGGAAAAAAACATTTTTGATCAATGTTGGTTTCATGCATTTTCCCAAAAAATAGCCAACTTCAACAAGGCATATCTCCCTCAATTTTGATCATATGAAGGAGTTCTTGTACTTTTTAGAAACCTCAAGATGTCCTCCACAAGCTACTTTGGAAACTTTTTTGCATTTGGAGAAGTTATCTTGATGTTATGGCCTTTGACAAAAAACCACTTTTAGTTGACTTTGAAAATGACCTGTAATGTCCTGGCTCATATTTTTCAAATGCTGAATCCAATGACCATGGGATCAATTTCATTTGAAATATAATTGAATTTCCTTCAAAACAAGCTTTGGTTGGAATTTTTTGAATGAACGAGGAGAGAGTTGTGACCGGTCAAAGTTTAGTTGACTTTTTAGGAGAAAACCCTAATTTTGAAACTTAGGGTTTTGTTGATTTCTGATCTTTTCTCGATGAATTATGATCAACCATTGATCAAATGATGAATCTTTTGACAAAATATGGATGTTGACAAAAAAAATTCATTTTTGAGTGTCTGTTGACTTTTCGGTCAAACTGGTCGTCTGTTGACTATTTGAGCTGCTGACTGTGCGTCTGAGCGAATCGAAGTTTGAAAATTTGTCTGGGGGTACTTTGAGACATATGGAGATCCATGAAATCCATTTTAGGTCTCAAAAAACTTGTTTTCCTGAAAAAAACAAAAAACCCTAGTTAGGGACTGTTTGTGTAGGAGATAGTTAAGCGTACCTGATTTTTGTGCAGTGTTGAGTCTCTATTGATCATGTGATTATCAGAAGACTTCTAGAACAAAAATCTTGAAATTTTGAAATTCAAAAGATTGATTTGAATGATGGTACAAACACGGAGAAACGTGTTGTCAGCGGGTTTGACTGTTAACTGGCTGTCCGGGCATTAACGTAACAGTTAAAGTGAAAACTTAACAGTTAAAGTTAATTTTTTCTTTTTGTTTTTTGTTGTGTTAATGGTGAAAATTTATTTACATGAGTTGTTAGAAAAACACAAACATAATAAACAAATAAAATATACCGTACGCGAACGAAATTACCGATAATAATCTTGAAAAATATTTAATGCACAGAAAAATAAATATTTAACTAGTAATAAACACACATAATATTATCTTGATAATTAAACGACAGTACGACAGATAGAACAACATTTAATACTGACAGTACAAATATTACATAATATAACGAACAGTACGACAAATAAAATGAATGGTACATTATTTGAAAGCAAAAAATACGACAAACTTTAAAAATGACGATTAAAAACCCATGCTATAAATAACAATATATAGATGCACGGGAGTGTAAACATCCCAGGTCCGCATTTTTCAGGACTATGCAGACAGAAAAAGGACATAATCACCACCAAAACAGTGATGACCATAAGAAAAAACGTGTCCATCCACTTTGCCATTTTTGTCGGGGAAGAAGAGAAAATAATTATGAGATAGAAATTTGGGAAATGAGTGAAAGTTGATGTGAGAATTTATGAAAAAAAATGAGGGGTATTTATAGAGTGAAAAGAAGGATAGAGACGTTGGGGAATGAAGTGATACCGTACAAAAAAGGAAAATTTGAGTGATAGTAGGAATTGAAAGAAAGTGTATGGTAGGGTTTGAAAAGAAAGATGTATGGAATAAAGTTAGGATTTGATTTGAAAGAAAGAGATTTGAAAAGAAAGGAAAAGTTTTGAAAATAATATAGTATAGTACAAAAATTAGTGGGAAACAAAACAAACAATAAATTAATTGTTACCAGTACAGTCTGAACCCCCGAACTCTGCGCCTGCAAAAAATTTAATTCTGTACCAATTGCGTCAGTACTATTTATCTGTAAATAAATCTCAAATAAACAGCGTGTGTGAAGTGACAAACAATATTTGGCGTTTGTGTAAGAATAATTTCAACAGCGAACCAAAATACCGTATAAGAAATATTCTAAAAATCGAGTATTCATAAAATCAGGATATTTATGAAATAAAATCCAAGATTATATGAAACTCCCAATTTTTTAGACAGAAGTCTGCTGCCTTCTTTCTGAAAAAGATGCGGGCAAATTTTGGGGTATAACAGTTGCCCCTATTCAATCTTCTTAAACCTGAAGAGAGCGATTGGAATCTGAAGGTAGAAGATGATTGAATATTTAGATGCCCTAAAAATTTGCACTTACCTCCACCGGAAGTGATGTTGGAAATTGCTTTGAATGTGGCTTGAGAAATGTCGTTGGTGGATCAAAACATTACCTGAGATGGGTTTTCAGATTCCGTCTGGTGAATGTGTTGATGGTTTGTTCATCAGAATGAATCCATTGATTATATCTTGATGAAGGATTTGAAAACCTCTGCGTTGACCGTTATGGAACCGTCAGAGGTTACCGCTTTAAATCTTGGAGGCTGATCGTTACGGAATTGTCCAAAGTTTTTCCGCTTTAGATCTTTGAAGATGATCATTGTGGAACCGTCTGAGGTATCTGCTTTAGATCTTTGAAGATGATCGTTGTGGAACCGTCTGAGGTATCCGCTTTAGATCTTGAAGGTAGATCATTAAGGAACCGTCCAAGGTATCGACTTAGATCTGTGTTGCTTGTTTTGGGTTGATAGGTGGTTCGGAAAGAGAGATCTCTTCAGAATGAATCTTTGGTTTGATTATATCTGAGGGCAATGTTTGTCTGAATAGAATCCAGGAGAATACTGCATGTGATTGAGAATAACTTTGCTGTGAATATTCGTCTACCTGAAAAAACCAAGTTAGTGACATGCAATGTTATGATGTATGTAATGCATATGTTGAGATTCTCAAATAAATGAGAACCGTGCATGTTATGTATGCGTTTGTCATGAAAAATTATACGCTATGTATGAATATGTGTATGATGTATGACTTATGCAGTTTTAGAGCGTATCAAACTTCTGGTTGGGTAAATAAATCCCTGCTTGTTATTTTGGAAACGAAGGCATTATGATCGTTGATGATCTTTGCTATCTTGTTCGAGCATACTCAGCTGGGGAACTTCCTTACGGACCAGGGTGCTCTGTTGAGGGATCTTTGACTACCGCTCAAGGATGAAAGGTAATATGAAAGTTCTGATTTTGATGCACCTTGAATGGGAATGAGAAAGGTGTGTAATCCTCCGATGCACTATTTGATCAAACCTTGGTGTGGAGGATCACACCTTCTGGGGATAGTGATCTTGAACAGCCCTGCTGGGGAATAAGGTTTCTCGAATCACTTTGTTGGAGAGAAAAATCTCATTGAGGAATCTGCTGAGAAACGCATCTCTGTTGGGGAACTTTTCTTCTGATGCTAGTTTTGGGATGATGTCCAGATGATTGGGACATTACCTGAATGCTATTCCTGTTTTTCTTATAAACATCAATCATATTCAAATGCATATGTTCATTCAAAATTATCATTGGGACGTTTACGCGTTCAAAACAAAAAAATTGAAAACATTGATTTTGAGCATGAACTGTATTGATTTTGAAAGAGAGCCATAATAGGCGGATTAGTACAAGGAGACGAAAATCCTAGTAGTAGGAAATTGTCATAAAACTTTGAAAAGTACTTATAAAGGAAAATAGCTATGTGAAAACAATCCAGTCAAGTTTCAACTCTGCTATTGCCAATCTGTCTTCGAGTATCTCATCCCTCACTTGTTGGGAGAAAATGATTGGACTGATTGGTGCCTTTGATGTGTTGAACCTTGAAGGTGAGTGGGTAGCCAGACGGGACATAGTCGTACGCTTTATTCCCTAACTTTTGCCTAGGCTGCCTTTTCAGGTTTTCAGCCTACCGGGATAATTATTATTTATTTAGTCTCTAATTTCTGCCTGGATCGCCTTTTCAGGTTTTCAATCCACCGAGACGCTCATTTTTGCCTAAGTCGCCCTTTCAGGTTTTCAACTTAGCGAACGTTTCTTTAAGCGAAGTACTTTTTGACTATGTCCGCATTTACAGGGTGTGGGAAATCCTCGCCATCCATAGTGGTAAGCAACATGGCTCCGCCAGAGAATACTTTCTTGATTACAAATGGTCCCTCATAAGTGGGAGTCCACTTGCCCCTAGGGTCGCCCTGTGGTAAGATGATACGTTTGACAACCAAATCACTGGTTTGATATGCCTGACTTTTGACTTTCTTGTTGAAGGCTTTGATCATACGTTTCTGGTACAACTGACCATGACAAATAGCTGCAAGCCTCTTCTCATCAATCAAGTTTATCTGGTCCAACCGAGTCTGAATCCAATCGTCTTCGTCTAGATCGGCTTCTTTCATAATCCTTAGGGAAGGAATCTGAATTTCAATTGGAAGAACTGCCTCCATACCATAGACTAAGGAAAATGGAGTTGCCCCTGTTGAAGTATGCGCTGATGTGCGATAACCATGAAGAGCAAAAGGTAACATTTCATGCCAGTCTTTGTAGGTTACGGTCATCTTTTGTATGATCTTTTTGATGTTCTTGTTGGCAGCTTCTACAGCGCCATTCATCTTTGGTCGATATGGAGAGGAATTATGATGTTTGATCTAGAACTGCGTGCAGAGTTCGGTAATCATCCTGTTGTTTAAATTTGTGCCATTGTCTGTGATGATCCTTTCAGGGATGCCATACCGACAAATGAGATTATGCTTGATAATCATCCACTGCTTGATGAGCCAGATGATCAGCCACCACACTTCCTTTGATTGCTTTTTGTGAAGTGTACTGGATGTCATACTCTGTTAAGATCATTTGCCATCTTGCTATTCTTCCAGAGAGAGCAGGTTTTTCGATTACATATTTGATAGGATCCATTTTGGAGATCAGGAAAGTGGTATGGTTTAGCATATACTGTCTGAGTCGGCGAGCCACCCATGCCAAGGCACAACAAGTTTTCTCGAGCAGTGAGTATCTCGTTTCACAATCGGTAAACTTTTTTCTAAGATAGTAGATCGCATGCTCTTTTTGGCCAGACTCATCATGTTGCCCCAGTACACACCCCATTGAATCTTCTAACACTATTAGGTACATTATCTTAGGTCTTCCTTCCACTGGTGGTAACAAGATTGGTGGTTTTTGAAGATATTCTTTGATTTTATCTAAGGCTAATTGGTATTTGTCGTTCCATCTTTCCACTTGATCTTTCTTCAACAGTTTGATGATCGGCACACAAGTAGTAGTCATATGGGCAATAAATCTGGCGATGTAATTCAGACGTCCCAAGAATTCTCTGACTTGTTTCTCGGTACGGGGTATAGGCATTTCTTGAATGGCTTTGACCTTGGCAGGATCAACTTCAATACCTTTGCTGCTGACGATGAAACCTAAGAGTTTACCGGATCTTACTCCAAAAGTACACTTGTTCGGATTCAGTCGTAATCTGTACTTCCTGAGTCTATCAAACAGCTTGTGCAGATGAACTAGATGTTCTTCTTCGGTGTTGGACTTTGCAATCATATCATCCACATAGACCTCTATTTCTTAATGAATCATATCATGGAACAGAGCTACCATTGCACGCTGATATGTTGCTCCTGCATTCTTTAAACCAATGGGCATTACTTTGTAACAAAAGGTTCCCCAGGGTGTTGTAAAGGTTGTTTTTTCCATGTCTTCGGGCGCCATCTTGATTTGGTTGTAACCTGAGAATCCGTCCATAAAGGAAAATACCTTGCATTGTGCAGTATTGTCAACCAGTACATCGATGTGAGGTAAAGGGAAATCATCTTTGGGGCTTGCCCGATTCAGATCTCTATAGTCAACACACATTCTGACTTTCCCGTCTTTTTTAGGCACAGACACGATGTTAGCTATCCATGGAGGATAACTCACAAATTTTAGAAAACCAGCGTTGAATTGCTTTTCAACCTCGTCTTTGATCTTCTTGGACATGTCGGGCCTACTTCTCCGCAATTTCTGCTTAACTGGAGTGCTACCTTCTGTGATTGGCAGGCGATGGACCACAATATCCGTGTCGAGACCAGGCATATCTTTGTAGGACCAAGCGAATATCTCAACGTAGTCTTGTAACATTTGAATCAGTCTTTGCTTGACACTGTCTTCTAAATCAGCCCCTATCTTGACTTTTTTCTTTTCTTCGTCACTGCCCAGGTTGATAATTTCAATTGGTTCTTCATGCGGCTGTATAGTCTTTTCTTCTTGTTCTAATAGCCTTGCAAGTTCCCTAGGTACTTCACAATCTTCCTCACTTTCGTCCTCAGTTTGGTAGATCGGATTTTCAAAGTCATGACTGGCAATAGCAGAATCGTTATCAACAGGATCCAGAGTGAATGTGAATCTGCATTTATTATGTGGATGTGTGTAAGAACACATAGCTATTTGAAAATGAATAAAGCAAAGAAAGAAACAAAAAGGATCGCAAAATTTGAATATGCAAACGTCCCATGATTTTATTGAATGAACATATGATCATGGTATGACAAACCCTTATAAAAAGGACCAGTGTGCTTCGGGCAAGGCACCTGGCTTTTTAAGTTCATGGTTCGATAGTTCAGGAACCATTTTTATCTTTGAACATATAAACAACGAAAAAAGGAAATTGCATTTACTCCTGATAAAAGGAGATAACATCCTTAGCTTCCTAGTTGTTCAATCCATTGTTGTGAGTAGGGAATATCCAATAGCTCCAGTTGCAGTTGTCTTCTTCGTCTTCCACAGCATTGACTTCTTTGGTGGCGAGATGAGCTGTTGATCCTTCAGGATGAGCAAGATACTCTGCTGGATACGAGAGCCCAGGCTGAGATACTTCTGTTGGCTGAGAGAGATACCCGATAAGATCGTCCCATCCAGTCGGGATGATATCTTTGATAGAGACTTGTGCATTCTGGGGAGCAGTGTACTTCGCCAGAAAATCATTCTCATCTTTTGGTGTTTCCCAGAATTCTTCAGGAGCGACAGGGCTTGTGAGTGTCATATTGTCTTCGAAATGTTTATCCCATCCAGTTGGGGTGATGTCTTCAATAGCGACTTGCGAGCTCAGGGGAGCGGAATACTTCACCATAAAGTCATACTTACCACTTGGTTCTCCCAGCGTATCCCAGACTTCTTTCGGACTAGGTGGACTTTGGTATTGCTCAATAATGGAACTTGTGAAACTTTTGCAATCTTCAAACTGATCATCCCATCCAGTTGGGACAACGTCTTCAATGGCAATAAAAGAACTCTGAGGAGCAGTGTACTTAACTAGAAAATCGTACCTGCCACTTGGTTCTCCCAAAGTATCCCAAACTTCCTTGGAAACAGGTGGAACTTCATCTTCAATAGCATTTACTCCTTGGCTGATGAGATGTGACATTAATCCTCCAGAACGAGGACTTTGATCGTTCTTCTGAGTTCCATAAGCATAGCCCAGACCTAGCTTATCGAAACTGTAAGGTACATCAAGGAGCTGTCCCCATACTAAGCAACCACCCTCTTCGATCACAGCTTTAGCATCTTTGAGAGAAGCCATAGTTGGAGTTATTCTTGTAGCAGGAGTAGCAGAAATATGTTTGGCAGTAGAGACATCTGGAGGGACCACCTCAAAAGATTGGCAGGGGGTTTCGATGAATTCATCATCCATCTCAACATACTTGGAGTTACTTAGGTGGCTAACCACATATTCTTCTTCACCATAAACTATGACAACCTTGCCTTTTACCGGATATTTCAACTTCTGATGCAGGGTAGAAGTTACAGCGCTTGCCCCATGTATCCAAGGGCGTCCTAGTAAACAGGAGTATGCTGGATGAATTTCCATCACATAAAAGGTAGAATCAAAGATCTGAGAGCCCACTCTTATTGGGAGCTTAACTTCTCCGTATACTGTTCTTGTTGACCCGTCGAAGGCTCTTACCACAACATCGCTTGGTTGTAACACAACTCCTTCGAAGTCAAGTTTTTCCAGTACTACTTTTGGTAACACATTTAACGAGGAACCATTGTCTACCAGCACATGAGACAAAGTGGTGCCGTTACATTCAATAGAGATGTGCAGGGATTTATTGTGATTTTTCCCAGCAGGGGTTAAATCAGCATCAGATAAACCGAGACCGTTATCTACTGTTAGATTGGCAACACAATTTTCAAATTGGTCGACTGAAATCTCCTGTGGTACATGTGCAGCTTTCAAGAATTTCATCAGGGCCTTGGCATGAGCTTCTGAATACTTTAGCAGAGACAGCATTGAAATCTTTGAAGCAGTGTGCCCCAGTTGTTCGACAATATTGTAATCACTTTTGCATATGATTTTCAATATTTCCTCCATTTCTTGCCTCAACAGATCTTCAACAATGACTTCCACAAGTACTTGAACTGGTTCAACTAGTGGCTCTTTGCCTCGAGCGTTGATATTTTGATTAGGAACTGGGACCTGGACTGGAGTAGTAGTAACATTTGGAGAAATTTTTGGTGAAAAGATCCTTCCACTTCTTGTAATCTTACTAGTCCCCACAATATTATCAACAGTTGGAGTAGTGAAATTCAAAGCCTATTCAGTCAAGGTGTCTTGCTTAACTCCATGGATATAAACATTAGTGCCATAACTCCACGGGACAGCTTTATCTGAGGATATGGAAATGGAGCCGGATTGGTAATGATTACAGATGCTACTCTGGGTGTAGCAGAAATCTTGAAGGGAGCTTTGGTAGGGATTTTCAATGGTATGTTAGAAACCACTGAGACATCCTCTATCTTCATCCCATTTGAAAAAACTTCGCATAAATTGTCTATAGAAGGAAGTTTCTCAAACATAATGATACGACGATCCATCCACTTTTGAATTCCTCTTTTCAGATTCTCACAACCATTGGGTAGGTGTGCACAATAAAATCAATCAGGGTCACAACCTGGAAATAATCCAGCTCGTATTAGCTTTCTTTTGACCTCAAGGAGCGGAGTTGACAGCTCTCTCACATCATAGATATAAACAGTGTCCATGATAGCATTAACAGTCTTGTCGTGCTTTGGCATAGGCGCAGTGATGACATTTGGAGTCTCTGGAGGATCGAATTCAATTTCCCCAGCATCTATCATGTCTTGGATTTTATTTTTTAGGGCCCAACAGTGATCTGCGTCATGTCCTGAACAGTTAGAATGGTATGCACATGTTCCGTCGGGGCGATAACTAGGAGAGGAAGTGTTGACATTCTTCTGAGGGTCTTTCAATTTAATCATATTTGCTTTTAACAAGTGTTGCAATGCTTGAGAGATTGGCATATTGATTCTGGTGAAGTTTCTTCTTGGTGCATCTGGTCGACGCGTATACTTTGGCGGTTGATCTTTTTGAGGTGCAGATGCAGAGATCAGAACAGCCCCTACAGATTGGTGATGCTCACTTTTGTGACCTTTCTGACTATGCATTGTATTGACTTCATTTCTCCCACTGATGGGCCTTTTTGTAGTACCAGAGGAGGAGCCTACTTGAATTTTTCCACTTTGAATGCCGCTTTCAACATGCTCTCCAGTTAATATTAGGTCAGTGAAACCTGACGACGAGCTTCCCAACAAATGACTGTAGAAAGGGCCAGTTAAAGTGCCCATGAACATGTCGACCAGCTCGCGATAAGATAAGGGTGGTTGAACCCTTCCAGCTAGATCTCTCCACTTTTGTGCATACTCTTTGAAACTTTCTTTTGGTGCCATGGTCATGCCTCGTAGTTGAGTACGGGTTGGTGCAAGGTCAGCGTTGTATTGATACTGTTTGTAGAAAGCAGCAGCCAGATCTTCCTAGGTGTGAACTTTTGCACTTTCCAGTTGGTAGTACCACTCGAGTTGTGTACCCGACAGACTTTCCTGGAAGAAATGAATCCACAATTTGTTATCTGCCGTATGAGGTAGTATCTTCCTTACATAGGACCTTAGATGCAACTTTGGGCAAGAGAATCCATCATACTTTGCAAAGACAGGAACTTTGAACTTTGGAGGGATAACAATATCTGAGACAAGTCCAAGATCATTGAAGTCTAAACTAGGTATTTTCTGTATCTCCATAACTTTCATGCATTCTTCCAACTGCTGGTATTTGCTATCACCCTGTTCGTCTTCGAAGTGATAATCTTCTTCATCAGGAGAGAGAGAGAGAGAGAGTTTGGCAGAACCCTGGTTGCTGTGGTTGTCTTCTTGATCACCTTCACCGACTACTTCAGGGATTGGCGCTTTTCTGGGCATCCTGGCTGGGACTCTGACTTTCCTCACGAGGTGGCTTAAACCTACAGATCCCTTGGGCTTCTTTTTCTTCTTGGTTATCAAGGCTTTCAGTTCTTGTTGCCCATTTGCTAGCTCCAGAATTACTATCTGAACTTGGGCGTTCTGTGCTTCGAGATTCTTGATGCTTGTTTCGGAATCCATCCCTTCTAACTGAAATAAACAGCGAGGAGATGAGAAACCTGTTATGTGAACCTGTTATGCAATGTTTATGAATGAAATGGATATGCAATGTTTTCAAGGATCTTAGAATTTAAATTTGTTTGAAAAAGAGAAACAAACATTTATTAGTCAAACAATTTATTTCTTTTTCTCTTTTCTTTTGTCTTATTTTCTTTTTCTTTTCTTTGCCTATTTCGGGCTTACAAGATAAAGCAGAAAATAAAGAAAATAAAGGATTCCTCAAGCCTCCCATGGACGCTTTCTCTTTGCACCCAAGAACATGTTGATCTACTGTTCTTCCTGGAGTTGTCTGGTGAGCTCCAACACTTTCCTTTCATAGTCTTGACAGTGTGCTTTGAAGGTGTCTCTTTCTCCTTTTAGTTGAACCCAAGATTTCTGCAGCTCTTCCAAGTCAGTTGGCATGTCTGGATGTAGAATAAATTGAGGTTCGTCCCCTTTGACTTCTGGCTCAATAGTCATAGGTAGAATAGCGGGATATGGGATGATGAACTTCTGAGCACGAGTACGCACTCATTTGAGGTAAGGCTCCATGGGAATAGAGTTCCATTGTCCTAAAGTCTTGCTTTCTACTTTGTAGACACTGCCCCAAGCATGTATAAACCTTCGTCGATATTTTTGGGAATCATCTTCGTAGTCGAACACAATGCCATGGATAATCATGTCATGAGGACCGTTTCTTCGTGCATATCCAAATTGGCGCAAAGCTAACGAGGGGTTGTAAGTGATGCCTCCCCTGATGCCAAGGAGTGGCACATTAAGGTACTCCCCACAATGGTCAATGAGAGTGATGTCTTTTTGAAAGAAGTTGTTCCACCGGATATCTGAATGAGACAAAGACATAATCCTGCGAGACCATTGCATCCTTTGTTCGTTTCTCAACACTGATCGGGGAAGGTGTAATGTAAACCATCTAGCTAGTAGTGGTATACAACACATAAGAGTTCCTCGCTTTTTCATGGTACGAGTGTGTAAAGAATGTAGAATGTCTCCCAGCTAAGTAGGTACCGGATTGCGGGTTAGGAAAATGTTGATAGCGTGCACACTTATGAACTGGTCGAGATTAGGGAATAAAACCAACCCATAAATCAAAAGAGCCACAACTTCTTCAAAAGCTTGGTAACTTCTGTCTTTTAATAGTGATCGAGCCTTTCCTATTAAGAACTTAGAAAGCAAACCCTTGACTCCACTCTTTATTTCCCAATTGGACTCGATTTCTGACTTTCGTAAATGTAAGGCAGCAACAATGATTTCAGGCTTTGGAATCTTTTCTAAACCAGTGAAAGGTAATTGATCTTGAACCGGTAACCCAATTAGTTCAGAGAATTCTTCTAAGGTGGGTACTAGCTGGTAATCAGGAAATGTAAAACAATGATGTTCGGGATCAAAGAATTGGAACAGGACCCGTATCATGTCTTCTTCAAATTTTGAGGTAACCAAATGGAGTAGGTGACCGTGCTTTTCGGTGAATTGAGCATTTCTGGGAAATTATGATATTAAGTCCTTAAGTTCAGATGGTACTGTTGAGATGTTGATCCGGATATAATCTCTGGTAGTGGGAGCCATTACCTACAACAACAGAACAAAGGTAAACTCTTTGATCCTTGAAATGATTAGTGAGAAAATGATATGTTTATGATGCTTATGATGTCATGATGTCAAACATGTGGAAAACACAAACAAATCAAACAATAGCCTTAGGTTTAAAGGCTTGCACGAGGTTCGTAGGTGATACCCTCCCCACTGAAGTTGAGTTGATTTAAACCTGTCTTAAAATGGTATTCGGGTTCTATGATCCTTGGAGACAACATCTCAATACGGCACTCGGACGGCCGATCAAAACATTCCTCGAGGATAACTAACTTCGATCAATTTCAAAGCCAGTCACTTAATAGGCCACAAGTCATGTTCAACTAAAGGTTCTAAGACAAATTAGTGCTTGATGACATTTCGGAAGCCTAACATACTCCTTGATCGTTTTCAAGGGATATCAGTACAGACCAAAGCGTCGCACTAACAGTGACTACCAGATTAACTGTATCAGTACATGCCGTACAGTTTCCTTGATCTATTGTCACGTACTTAAGGTATCTCGAGATTCGGGTTAGAATCTTTCACACAAGTAAATACCCAAACAAAACTTTGAAAAATAGAGCAAACAAGACAAGCAATTGAAAACATCGAAATGATCTAAACTCTAAGGTAACCCCTTTTGAAAACATTTTGTTTTTTGAATATCCCCAGCAGAGTCGCCAGTTCTGTCGTCCTCGGTTTTTTTTCTTCGTGGGATACGAACTGACTCTTCTTTTATTTTTTGAGTTTGTGAAAATCAGAGAGTCGCCACCGACTTTTATTTTATCCAATTAAGGAAAGGTTTATAATAGAAACGAAAAAAGACCTTTAAGAGATTTTGGGTTCGGGGGTAGGTTATACAAAGGGAAGGTATTAGCACCCCTTTGTATCCATGGTTATCCATGGGCTCTTAATTGCTTAGCTCACTTGTTTGAATCATTTGTCTTGCTTTGAAATGCTTGTATGTGGTTTTAAATACCTTTGTAAATTAACTTTGTAATGATCCTTGTGCGGATGTATACAAAGTGTTCTATCTTTCGAAAGATATTTTGAAACAAAGATTTTTTAACTTCGTAATTATCCTTGTTTGGATATATACAAAGTGTTATCTTTTTGAAAGTTTTGTTTTGGAAAAACAGTGATATGTGAAACATTTGTTGTTTTGTTTGATTTTTGAGCAAGCAATTAGGAGATCTACCCTAAATTTATAAGGTCCTTTCCTATTTTCTTTTAGAAAATTTTCTTTGACTGGATACAGAAAGAAATTGTTTGAATTGTATTTGAAACAGTAGAATTGATTTTGAAAAGAGTAACATAGGGATTACCCTAAGAGGTGCAAGTGTGATTGTGTTTTATTTTCAGATATTTTTTTGTCTTTGAAATTAGTGATCTAACGCTTCAGTTATTATCTTTGACATACACGCTGTTTTATATGTACAGAATTTTAAAGTGCGGGAATGTAAAATGTGGAAAATAAATCTACGCTATTACATCGATTGTGCGAGAAATGTAAACTACGCAATTTACATAAATTTGACAACCTATACACTTATCTATGAATTTAAATTGCAATAAGATAAAAGGAGAGTATTTTTTTTGGATTTTTGGATGGTTGATATTAATTAAAATTAGTGCATAATTAATTTAATTAAAATGTTAGGAATTAGAAATAAAATTTAAACCTAAGAAATTAAGTCTAAAATATGTCCAAATTGTGTATCAATTAATTTTTAAATAAAATTAATTTTTTTGGGATTTTTGAAATTTGTTTTGGAGATTATTAAATTAATTAACATACAATTATGCAAATAATTATACACATAATTTAAACTTAAAGAGAAAAATATTCTAAATATATACAAAATTAGTTTATAATATATAAACTTAATTTAATGAAAAGAAATATTTTTTCTGATTTTTTGATAGGTTAATAATTAATTAAAGCAATATTTAAAATAATTACTAATTAATTTAACCAAATAAATTATTTTCGAAAAAAATAAAATATTTTTGTGTCATAAAATAAATTAAAATTTTATTAACCTAAAATTGAAATTAAAATAATTTTCTGATTTTTAGAACTATTTTTTAAATAATTTTAGAAGTTATATTAAAAAAAGAATTAAAAATATTAAAGGAAAGATCCTGTGTGGTGACTTATGATAGACTATGGTCTGCGTATGCTGGTGCGTTGGATCAGATTACTAGGAGATCTGATGGCTTTGACTGGAGGTCACATGGTGCACGTGGATAGAGAGGCAGCATTGAATCAGTCAGCTTTTCAAAAGTCCAAAGTGGGACCCACGCAGGATGACCAACGAATGAGAGGAGTGGGATATGCCACGCGTGCTGGTCAAATTTTCAAATCCACTATTCATCTTCTTCAACCTTTTACCTCCGGAATTAGCTGCAGATTTACCTGCGGAATTTCCTGCGGATTTTTCTTCAGATTTCCATGCTTTTGAAAACCTACAAAAACAGCCATGAACCAAAACAAGGGCCACCCAGGTTGACTTAAAATGATCTCCTGAACATGATGGTGGTGTTGGTTTTGGCTAAAAACGCATGGAACATGGCATACGAAAGTTCACATACTTGAAAACTCAATAATGGTATATGAGAATTCTTACGTGGAAACTTGCATGTAAGGGTTTAAACATCTCCCAAACCATCTTAGTAACTTGTTAGAAATATTAGTTTACATTAAAACATATTAAATTATGAGATATGAAAATTAAAGAAAGTGAATGAAAATGGTGAATATGGAACATGTGATCCAGGGGTTTTCAACCATAGCCATGCATGCTTACCTATCCTATTAGGTCCCAGGAGATGATTAGAATGATTAGTTTGTATTGATAATGGTTGGAAACTAGAAAACGAAAATTACAAAGTTTTGAGATTTTTTTGAGAATTTTGTGAATTTCTTAGCTATTCCTTTGATGGATCTTTTTGTGTGTGTTACTACTGAAGTATCCTAAGTAATATATAAGCAATAGAGTGCTGCAAACTTAAGCTAGGAAGCTTTGATTGCTTTTGAACTTTTGGTTTTTTTAATATTAAAAAGTTTGAATTTCTTGACCATGGCTTCATTTTCTTCATCCCTCTTGCTATAGGCCTGCTACACACCTCTATGTTGCAGAGTTTGGATCAATTTTGATGGCTTATGCTAAGGACAAAAGCCTTGAATCATTATCTTGAACCATTTCTCTTTTAATTTAACTTTAAATGGAATAAAAGTAATTTAAAAAAGAAATAAAAATGCCATGGGCCTCAAGTTGGTCGTGGGAGCCCTTTAATATCATTAGAAACATGTTTGGATCATGAATACTTGGCCTCTTTTGGAAAAAAACATTTTTGATCAATGTTGGTTTCATGCATTTTCCCAAAAAATAGCCAACTTCAACAAGGCATATCTCCCTCAATTTTGATCATATGAAGGAGTTTTTGTACTTTTTATAAACCTCAAGATGTCCTCTACAAGCTACTGTCGAAACTTTTTTGCATTTGGAGAAGTTATCTTGATGTTATGGCCTTTGACAAAAAACCACTTTTTGTTGACTTTGAAAATGACCTGTAATGTCCTGGCTCATATTTTTCAAATGGTGAATCCAATGACCATGGGATCTATTTCATTTGAAAGATAATTGAATTTCCTTCAAAACAAGCTTTGGTTGGAATTTTTTGAATGAACGAGGAGAGAGTTATGGCCGGTCAAAGTTCAGTTGACTTTTTAGGAGAAAACCCTAATTTTGAAACTTAGGGTTTTGTTGATTTCTGATCTTTTCTCGATGAATTATGATCAACCATTGATCAAATGATGAATCTTTTGACAAAATATGGATGTTGACTAAAAATTTCATTTTTGACTGTCTGTTGACTTTTCGGTCAAACTGGTCGTCTGTTGACTGTTTGAGCTGCTGACTGTGCGTCTGAGCGAATGGAAGTTTGAAACATATGGAGATCCATGAAATCCATTTGAGGTCTCAAAAAACTTGTTCTCCTGAAAAAATCAAAAAACCCTAGTTAGGGACTGTTTGTGTAGGAGATAGTTAAGCGTACCTGATTTTTGTGCAGTGTTGAGTCTCTGTTGATCATGTGATTATCAGAAGACTTCTAGAACAAAAATCTTGAAATTTTGAAATTCAAAAGATTGATTTGAATGATGGTACAAACACACGGAGAAACGTGCTGTCAGCGGGTTTGACTGTTAACTGGCTGTCCGGGCATTAACGTAACAGTTAAAGTGAAAACTTAACAGTTAAAGTTAATTTTTTCTTTTTGTTTTTTGTTGTGTTAATAGTGAAAATTTATTTACATGAGTTGTTAGAAAAACACAAACATAATAAACAAATAAAATATACCGTACGCGAACGAAATTACCGATAATAATCTTGAAAAATATTTAATGCACAGAAAAATAAATATTTAACTAGTAATAAACACACATAATATTATCTTGATAATTAAATGACAGTACGACAGATAGTACAACATTTAATACTGACAATACAAATATTACATAATATAACGAACAGTACGACAAATAAAATGAACGGTACATTATTTGAAAGCAAAAAATACGACAAACTTTAAAAATGACGATTAAAAACCCATGCTATAAATAACAATATATAGATGCACGGGAGTGTAAACATCCCAAGTCCGCATTTTTCAGGACTATGCAGGCAGAAAAAGGACATGATCACCACCAAAACAGTGATGACCATAAGAAAAAACGTGTCCATCCACTTTGCCATTTTTGCCGGGGAAGAAGAGAAAATAATTATGAGATAGAAATTTGGGAAATGAGTGAAATTTGATGTGAGAATTTATGAAAAAAATGAGGGGTATTTATAGAGTGAAAAGAAGGATAGAGACGTTGGGGAATGAAGTGATACCGTACAAAAAAGGAAAATTTGAGTGGTAGTAGGATTTGAAAGAAAGTGTATGGTAGGGTTTTAAAAGAAAGATGTATGGAATAAAGTTAGGATTTGATTTGAAAGAAAGAGATTTGAAAAGAAAGGAAAAGATTTGAAAATAATATAGTATAGTACAAAAATTAGTGGGAAACAAAACCAATAATAAATTAATTGTTACCAGTACAGTCTGAACCCCCGGACTCTGCGCCTGCAAAAAATTTAATTCTGTACCAATTGCGTCAGTACTATTTATCTGTAAATAAATCTCAAATAAACAACGTGTGTGAAGTGACAAACAATATTTGGCGTTTGTGTAAGAATAATTTCAACAGCGAACCAAAATACCGTATAAGAAATATTCTAAAAATTGAGTATTCATAAAATCAGGATATTTATGAAATAAAATCCAACATTTATGAAACTCCCAATTTTTTAGACAGAAGTCTGCTGCCTTCTTTCTGAAAAAGATGCGGGCAAATTTTGGGGGTATAACAGACTTGCACAAGCACATCGCAAGACTAATCGGATACTCTTCCTAAATGGAATCCATCCGAGATGAGTTATCACCGTTACATTTCCTAAATGGCGTCCGGCCCCATCATTGTCCACACACAAATGAGTTACGCTGAGTGCAACACGCCTTCTTGACAGTACAAGCCCACCGGGCGAAAGCCTAATTATCTTGCCTACGTGGCATCACTAGAGGTGAATCAGAAGTAACGTTGCCTACATGGAATTACTTCTCCACCATACCAAGCACGCTGATGTGTAACGCAAGTGTGTAAGTGCCCCCTACGGCCCTCACAAGCACATCGCAATGGTAGCTCAGGTGTGTAGAACATACCGAGAACGCTGATGTGTAACGCAAGTGTGGAAGTGCCCCCTACGGCCCTCACAAGCACATCGCAATGGTAGCTCAGGTGTGTAGAACATACCGAGAACGCTGATGTGTAACACAAGTGTGGAAGTGCCCCCTACGGCCCTCACAAGCACATCGCAATGGTATTAGGTGTTCTATGCGATTTACCCCTAATAGTATAGACCCACTCTGATTCAAGCATAAACACACATCACCGAGATCACACAGCACGGTGTAAGCCATCACATAGGCAATCACATTCGAATGTTCAACTGGAACAGACGAGATCAATAATAATTATGCCACAATATAATCCACACAATTTATATTTCGCAACATACGAGCATACTCAAGGAATTACGGTCATATCATGGTCTTATACAATTAAAACACATATCAGAATGCCATACAAGTCATAAGAGGCCTTCGATTCCGATATGGAACGAAACTGCACTCATATGGGAGAAATACCAATTCTGCATCAGACTAATTCGCTACAGAAAACTCAAACAGAAGTAAACTTTCTTCAACACAGGTAATTTCGCTATAGCGAACTCCCAGTGAAGCCCCGATTTGCTACAGCGAACGGTAGCGAGCTCCAGCAAATAAATCAACTCAACTCCCAGACTTATTCACTACGCAGTTCGCTACAGCGAACCAAAGTTCGCTGCAACGAACTCTGCTAAACCCAAAAAATTTAGTAACGTATTTGGGGTCCCCAAGCCCCAAATTTCCACATGAATCCATTTTTTATCAAAGTAAAAGTTATGATAAACACAATATATCAACTACTACTAACAATAGAGTGTTAAGCATGCATTAGAAAGGATTATTGAAACATCTACTCTCAAACCCTTGATCCCAACATAACATTAAACCCATAGAATCACCCACAAGTCTCTATCTACGAGACTCACCTGAAATTGAAGAAGAGGACTAAGAAAATCAGAAGCAAGAGTGATGAGAATGGTTGAATCAAGGTGCATGCAAGCTTGAATGTTGAATGGTCTTCTTCTTCCTCCCCCTCCTTTCACGTTCTTTCTCCATTCCTCTCTACAAATTCTGTTTTTTTTTTTTCCAAAGGTGAGAAGAATGGCAAACCAAACAGCCCTTAAGACTCAAGACAAGCTGCAAGGACTAAAATGCCCCCTAACTAGTCTCTAATTACCACATTGTCACTTAGTTCTAACTCAACCAAATGAAATTCCTAATATTTTTTCCAAAATATTTAAGTTTTTGAGATTTTTAAAAAGGTTCCTATAATTGTATTTTTTAGATCTTCAATAACTTTTTAACTTAAAAAACTATTTTTATTATATATTACTATTTATAATGAAACACACCTTTGCGAGCCATTGTAATAAAAAACTTAAGAAATTTTCACATGAAGAAAGAACGAGCACCCGTTCTATATTCCACATCAAAATATTACAAGTTTAATAGTTTTTCAGAAAAATATCTTTTTTTTAACTCAACATATACTTAAAATTATTTTTAAAAAATTAAAAGAGACATTACTTTTGTAATTTCAAAAAATACATTTAATGATTATTAGGAATTATTGATTCTGAGTCTTTGTGTTTTAGATATTTTCGAAACCGTATGACCATTTTAAAGTTACAATACAAAGAAATAATACATTAATCGTTTCACATGGAAGTATCTATGTCTTTTTTGAACGATCAAGTAGAGTTTTTCTTCCTATTAAGATAGAAGCTACACGTTTTTTCGAAGACTAGATAATCATCTAAATACTCAAGTTTTTCAATTCATGCAAGTTGGAGGAATTTAAACTTCATTATTTATGTGTTAAAATTGAACCTTGAAGCTAGATCTTCTCGACTCCAGATACATCTTGCTTAGAAAAGCATTATATTATTGTGTTTCAATAAGAGTTAATGTCTAAGATGATCAAGTTTCAAAATATAAGTAAAAGGATATGCGAAGAATGAAGACTTATCTTCCGTACAATTTGGGTCATTTTGTTAGACAACCATATTATATATGTTATATAATAGGTTATGTAAGATTTTATATCTTAGAGGAAGTTTTCACTGTATAAGAAACTCGGTAGAATGTATAAAGTACCAATGGGGACGTCATAATCCCAAGTAATAACTTATCATATTAAGAATGATAAATAACGAAAGAAAATTATATACTTTAAAAAGAAAACCAAACACTTAACAAGTGAAGTACTAAAACATATCCTCACATAGAATTTACAATATTTTTGTTTGACAATACCTAGCATTGAGACAAATAAATTGTTTCTATCTCTTGAATGACATAACTCTATTATAATATTTAATTTGAAAATTTGTTTTTATTTTTAATTTAGATGGGTAATGTGTTAATTTAAAAGGTGTTGTTGATGGCTATTTTACTAAAGTTCTATCAAGGTTAGGAAATTTGTCTCTTAAAGTTTCAATATAAATCTCTTATCATTTAGCCGTCAGATGTATGACATTTCTAACGAAAAATAATAATGTTTTCCATTTTAATGTAAACTTGTTTGTTTATTTGTAACTGATATCGCGACAAAAGCTATATAAATGTATATCTATGGGTTGTATCATATTATCAACATATATAATTTAACATATATATATATATATATATATATATATATATATATATATATATATATATGTATGTATGTATGTATAAAAATATCAAATGTTATGTTATTATTAATTTAGTATATTGGTTTCGAATCATCAATCTTCATGTCACTCTAGTCCTTTTTTATGAAAACATAGTCCTTGGAGAAGCAAAGAATGTCTACCTCTTTTTTTGTATGTAATAAAACATTCAAATTGAAATAGTAGAAACTACCTCTTTATTAATAGGTTTTTCAGAAAAATATCTTTTTTTTTAACTCAACATATACTTAAAATTATTTTTAAAAAATTAAAAGAGACATTACTTTTGAAATTTCAAAAAATACATTTAATGATTATTAGGAATTATTGATTCTGAATCTTTGTGTTTTAGATATTTTCGAAAGCATATGACCATTTTAAAGTTACAATACAAAGGAATAATACATTAATTGTTTCACATGGAAGTATATATGTCTTTTTTGAACGATCAAGTAGAGTTTTCCTTCCTATTAGATAGAAGCTACACGTTTTTTTGAAGACTAGATAATCATCTCAATACTCAAGTTTTTCAATTGCATGCAAGTTGGAGGATTATCAACTTCATTATTTATGTGTTAAAATTGAACCTTGAAACTAGATCTTCTCGACTCCAGATACATCTTGCTTAGAAAAGCATTATATTATTGTGTTTCAATAAGAGTTAATGTCTAAGATGATCAAGTTTCAAAATATAAGTAAAAGGATATGCGAAGAATGAAGACTTATCTTCCGTACAATTTGGGTCATTTTGTTAGACAACCATATTATACATGTTATATAATAGGTTATGTAAGATTTTATATCTTAGAGGAAGTTTTCACTGTATAAGAAACTCGGTAGAATGTATAAAGTACCAATGGGGACGTCATAATCCCAAGTAATAACTTATCATATTAAGAATGATAAATAACGAAAGAAAATTATATACTTTAAAAAGAAAACCAAACACTTAACAAGTGAAGTACTAAAACATATCCTCACATAGAATTTACAATATTTTTGTTTGACAATACCTAGCATTGAGACAAATAAATTGTTTCTATCTCTTGAATGACATAACTCTATTATAATATTTAATTTGAAAATTTGTTTTTATTTTTAATTTAGATGGGTAATGTGTTAATTTAAAAGGTGTTGTTGATGGCTATTTTACTAAAGTTCTATCAAGGTTAGGAAATTTGTCTCTTAAAGTTTCAATATAAATCTCTTATCATTTAGCCGTCAGATGTATGACATTTCTAACGAAAAATAATAATGTTTTCCATTTTAATGTAAACTTGTTTGTTTATTTGTAACTGATATCGCGACAAAAGCTATATAAATGTATATCTATGGGTTGTATCATATTATCAACATATATAATTTAACATATATATATATATATATATATATATATATATATATATATATATATATATATATATATATATATATGTATGTATGTATGTATAAAAATATCAAATGTTATGTTATTATTAATTTAGTATATTGGTTTCGAATCATCAATCTTCATGTCACTCTAGTCCTTTTTTATGAAAACATAGTCCTTGGAGAAGCAAAGAATGTCTACCTCTTTTTTTGTATGTAATAAAACATTCAAATTGAAATAGTAGAAACTACCTCTTTATTAATAGGTTTTTCAGAAAAATATCTTTTTTTTTAACTCAACATATACTTAAAATTATTTTTAAAAAATTAAAAGAGACATTACTTTTGAAATTTCAAAAAATACATTTAATGATTATTAGGAATTATTGATTCTGAATCTTTGTGTTTTAGATATTTTCGAAAGCATATGACCATTTTAAAGTTACAATACAAAGGAATAATACATTAATTGTTTCACATGGAAGTATATATGTCTTTTTTGAACGATCAAGTAGAGTTTTCCTTCCTATTAGGTAGAAGCTACACGTTTTTTTGAAGACTAGATAATCATCTCAATACTCAAGTTTTTCAATTGCATGCAAGTTGGAGGATTATCAACTTCATTATTTATGTGTTAAAATTGAACCTTGAAACTAGATCTTCTCGACTCCAGATACATCTTGCTTAGAAAAGCATTATATTATTGTGTTTCAATAAGAGTTAATGTCTAAGATGATCAAGTTTCAAAATATAAGTAAAAGGATATGCGAAGAATGAAGACTTATCTTCCGTACAATTTGGGTCATTTTGTTAGACAACCATATTATACATGTTATATAATAGGTTATGTAAGATTTTATATCTTAGAGGAAGTTTTCACTGTATAAGAAACTCGGTAGAATGTATAAAGTACCAATGGGGACGTCATAATCCCAAGTAATAACTTATCATATTAAGAATGATAAATAACGAAAGAAAATTATATACTTTAAAAAGAAAACCAAACACTTAACAAGTGAAGTACTAAAACATATTCTCACATAGAATTTACAATATTTTTGTTTGACAATAGCTAGCATTGAGACAAATAAATTGTTTCTATCTCTTGAATGACATAACTCTATTATAATATTTAATTTGAAAATTTGTTTTTATTTTTAATTTAGATGGGTAATGTGTTAATTTAAAAGGTGTTGTTGATGGCTATTTTACTAAAGTTCTATCAAGGTTAGGAAATTTGTCTCTTAAAGTTTCAATATAAATCTCTTATCATTTAGCCGTCAGATGTATGACATTTCTAACGAAAAATAATAATGTTTTCCATTTTAATGTAAACTTGTTTGTTTATTTGTAACTGATATCGCGACAAAAGCTATATAAATGTATATCTATGGGTTGTATCATATTATCAACATATATAATTTAACATATATATATATATATATATATGTATGTATGTATGTATAAAAATATCAAATGTTATGTTATTATTAATTTAGTATATTGGTTTCGAATCATCAATCTTCATGTCACTCTAGTCCTTTTTTATGAAAACATAGTCCTTGGAGAAGCAAAGAATGTCTACCTCTTTTTTCGTATGTAATAAAACATTCAAATTGAAATAGTAGAAACTACCTCTTTATTAATAGGTTTTTCAGAAAAATATCTTTTTTTTTAACTCAACATATACTTAAAATTATTTTTAAAAAATTAAAAGAGACATTACTTTTGAAATTTCAAAAAATACATTTAATGATTATTAGGAATTATTGATTCTGAATCTTTGTGTTTTAGATATTTTCGAAAGCATATGACCATTTTAAAGTTACAATACAAAGGAATAATACATTAATTGTTTCACATGGAAGTATATATGTCTTTTTTGAACGATCAAGTAGAGTTTTCCTTCCTATTAGGTAGAAGCTACACGTTTTTTTGAAGACTAGATAATCATCTCAATACTCAAGTTTTTCAATTGCATGCAAGTTGGAGGATTATCAACTTCATTATTTATGTGTTAAAATTGAACCTTGAAACTAGATCTTCTCGACTCCAGATACATCTTGCTTAGAAAAGCATTATATTATTGTGTTTCAATAAGAGTTAATGTCTAAGATGATCAAGTTTCAAAATATAAGTAAAAGGATATGCAAAGAATGAAGACTTATCTTCCGTACAATTTGGGTCATTTTGTAACACCCCGTACATATACGTCTAGAATAATATGTAGTGATGCTAAAATGGTACAAGAAACATGTAGAATCGGAAATATGACAAGAATTAAAAACCGTATACAAGTCAACTCTAAGTATAAAGTGTATACAATCAGCTTGTCCAAAACATTTCACAGCAAAAAGATAACGTCTGTTGAGGTCTTCCTGCCATCAACTCGTCCACGGTCTTCAATACGAGCCATCTAGCAATTCTTCTACTTCTAACCTGTTCCTGGAAAAATATTAAGAGAATTGGGGTGAGATTACTAAATCTCAGTGGGTTCCCCTATCTTATGGGCTCACTCGGTTCTACAAGGTTCATACGATCAAACGGATCCGCCGTGGATCCGGGGTTTCCTCACGGTCAGGTACAAATACACAACATGGACAATATCACCATTGGAAGTCCCATGACTAACCAATGAGATAGAAACAAACACACAAACAACACACAAGTATGCTGTTGCTAGTACAACCATGTCACCGTGAATGTACCAGCCCATCCGTGAGGACCTAATGATGTTGCCTATGTGGCATCAATAAGGGTGAGTAAACGAGTGATCTTACCGACAAGATATCACAATCCCACCGTACCAACATCCGATATTTTCCCTCTAGAGGAATTGCCTTTTTCAATACATGATGAGTATACACCAGATCATTCCCATCAAGCACTAGCATTTCCTCGGTAACACGATGAGTATACACCAGATCATTCCCATCAAGCACCCACATATCTCACACCGATCAATGAGTATACACCAGATCATTCCCATTGAGAGCGGTGAATATGCCCAGCTACCCCTTCCCACCAATGAGTATACACCAGATCATTCCCATTGGCGGCCATCCATGGAGTATACACCAGATCATTCCCGCGTGGAGGGGGACATAAATATGACGACATACGCAATGACTAAACACCAGATCATTCCCATTGCATACTCGTTAATGCACAAAAATCACAACATACATGATGAGTATCTACCAGATCACTCCCATCAAGTATGCATATAATCATATCCAAATGTTCGACCAGAACAAACATAAATCAAGTGATCATTGTCACACATATCATCAAGCCATAATAGCATTTATCATCATAAAGCTTTCAAATTTGTCCTACATATTCATACCAATAGTATACAAGTGATAATATAATGTGTCATGTTCTACAATACGGTTTAACAAGTCTCGAGGGACAACAGAGGTATTCAGCTCCCTCCACGGGACTCAATTACTCTTGGGGGTAAATTACACAAATTTTCATTTACCACATTCGTCTGAATGGGCGTCAAATACGTCGAAGAGAAACAATATGGTACTGAGGGTATTTTTCCTAGATAAGACATGTTAATAGCTTTCGAATGATATAAACTCCGCGTCAACCAGTCCTACGAGTCGGAAGTTATGAATTTCCGAAGTTGGAAAATTTTCCATTAAGAGTCCATAGTAACCATATCATATGCACATGTTAGAATATCAAGTTGATCCTAAAATACTTGGAATAAAACAATTCTCTTACTTTACTACATGATAGAGCATTCGAAGAACTTTCCAGCGCTTTCAACGACACCTACTTCCGAGTTACGAAACTCCAGTTATGCTATTTTCAAATTCTGCATTTATTTTACCAACGCAATCTCAGGAAATCGATTTCCATATATGGGTAATCGATTTCCTGCACGTAAAATGCCAAGAAATCCAATTTTTTTGACAGAAATCAATTTCCATTACAGGTTAATCGATTTCTACTGATCTCAGCCTGAAAAACACATATTTTTCATGTATAAAACAGTCCCAAAGTGTTCTAACTTCAATCCCTTCCCAAATTTGATATCATCCAACATACCAATTCATTCTAAACCAGTACATATTTATATTGTTACAAGGAAAGATCAGATGCACAATTTATATCGTCATGCATTCATAGATTATCAACATACAAGAGTCAATTATTACCAAAATTCCCAAAACCCATTATTTAAGCATGCATGCATCACATTGATCACAACTAAACCCTTGAACATGTAATTTAACCACCAATTCTTACCCAAGTTCCTATCTATGGAACTCACCTTGCATCATTGGAGGTTTAGTTGACAATCATGTTGCACTTGAGCTTCCATCTTGATTAAAGTTCCACTTCCAAGCTCATCAAACCCGTATCCCTCTTTTATCCACTTTCAGCATCAATCACCAAACTTCAAACTCGTTTATCTCCACCAGTAATGAAGCTATAAGTATAAAATCATATATCAAATTTAACGAAATTTTGTGTAGATTCTAGAACTTCAAGAATGACCTGAATCGGAGCTACGAGTAAAAAGTTATGGCTTGATTTGTGAGGGCTGCTCTTGGAGTACGACAATGAAGATGGTGACATGAGTTCTTTCTTTCTCTTACTTGCTTCTAAGTTACTCCTTTCCATGAAATTCTGATTTCATAGGTCAACAAACCCTTATTTGAATCATGCAAATAATGGTTAATGAACATTATGCCATCTAACTAAGTGGTATTTACCCATATGCCACTTAGTTAGTTTCTAACCATATACTAGGATTCCTACCAACTTCTCTTTTTTTTCTTTCTTAACAACTCTTAATTGCTAATAGTTCTTATGTGCATTATTTTCATGCTTAGAAAAATAGGGATGTTACTGTCATACCCCAAAATTTGCCCTCACATATTTTCATATGTCATTTTATTTCAAATAATTGACATAGCCCAGTCGGTAAGGATTTGAGTATACAAGAGTGCGAGGTCCCGAGTTCAAATCCTACTTCTAACTTTTTCTTTCTAACTTTAGTTTTAATTTTTATTTCCACTTATTATTAAAAATCACAAAAATAAGTTTTTTTATTATTTAAAGTATTATTTTCGTTTTTCATTTTAGGAGTATTTTTAAAATATTATTTTTTCATTTAAATGTTGATTTTATGCATTTTATAGCTCAAAAAAATCTAAAATAAAAAATATTAATTTTAGATACCAAAATCAATGTAAATAAAATTTGTATTAATTATTTTAATGTAAATATATTTTCCTTTTTTGTTAGACCTAATTTGTTAATATAAAAAAGAACACATCTCACGTACAGAGGGGGATTTTTGGCCGCAGGAAAACCGCATTCAAACACCAAAAAAAAAAGTCGTGAAAAAAATTGAGAAGGAGCAGAAGAATTTTGAAGCCGACTCAGGTCAAGGCAAGCGTAGTAATCAATCCATTGAAGATTCCTGGACGTAACTGGATGGTTACCATTGGTCTGAACACACTCAAACAGATGCTCACGTTCACGTTTTTTTTGCCTTAAAAAATTTCGATTCGAATTCAAGTCTACACGCATCATAAATCGAATTTGAATACGTGTTTTTGTTTATAATCTTGTTTAGAATCTCCCTGTGTCATTTAATTTGAGTTTCAGTGCAGGTTTCAAGAACCACCATTGATAGGTTACCCAAGCTTTAAATTGGGATTCCACAATATAAGTAAGATCAGACCAAATTAAGGATATCACCGTGTTCAGAACATAATTTCCGGTTGGACCATGTAATTTTTTTTACGTTTATTTGTTGTGTTTTGTGATGGTGAAAAGCGCAGGGGTGGTTGTGCAGCGCTCTCGAACGACTGAAACGGGGAAGAAGATCCCCAGCGGCGCGTGTGTTTTTTTTGTTATTTCTGTATGATGCTTTAAATTCCTTTAACAATATATGAGCGTAATTAATGACAGAAACAAGAAGTGGCATGTTTGGCAAAGGGGTTGACTGGTGAGAGAAAGAACTGGGGTTCGACCCCCACCGAAGACAACTTCTTTTTACTTACTAACAATCTACAGATTCTATGTGTACTCCCCACGCATGCTTACCGTGAACCTCAATTATCAGCCCCAAGATCTCTCTACCATCCATATCTAACGTACAACATTGCATCCCTACCATGGAACTCCAAGAGCTTGCCCACACGCAATAAAAACCAGGTTCTATTTAATATTTTTATTTGTTTTATCTTTTTTTTTAAATAGCAAATATTTGTATATAATTCAATTAATTTATTTTAATTAAGGTTAGGTATATAATTAGGATTAATTACTTAGGATTATTCTCTCGATTATTTTCCCCGATTATTCGACTTAATTACTTAATTAATTTAAATTATAAAATCACAATAAAATCCCTATTAAAACTACAACGTTAGGGTTTGCTCAATCCCATTAGCCATTTGGCCAAAGATGTTAGGATTCAATTTATTATTCGTTCTGACTAAATCTATTGGTCGCGATGGTTAATAATCGATTAATTTAATTAATCAAATCCTATAAATTAAAATACATATTATTTTGCTAAATGGTTTTAACCATCTTATTGGTTATGATGATTAGCATACCTTATCAATTTGTTATTATTTGTAATCGTATTAATCGGTTATGAGAGGTAACAGTATAAAACTACAAATTCATAAAATAATAAAATACGTTAATTCATTATTAGTGATAATCGAATCAATCGATTTGAATTAGTAATGGTGCAAAACCCCAATCTTTTAACTATGGTGATCAAACCTATTGATCATTGCGGTTAATTGTGCCAAATCAGGGTTGTACGCCCAAAACATCTAAAATACACTAAACCACGATACTACAGGATTTTTATCCTGGGCAACTCAAAGTGCCCATTCAAATCAAATTCAAACTGCGATAGGCAATTCGAAGAGCCTCAAAAAAATTTCAAAACAACTTCACACAATCTATATAATCAATTCTAAGGCGTACAATCCTGTTCCCCGAACTACGTTGACTCTGATTCTCCATAAGGAGATACGTAGGCACTTGGCAACAAGGCGAGTCCCCTTCCCTAAAATCTCAATTTTCCCCTTATTCAATTCTTTAGCATAAACTTTACCTTAATACTCTTAGCCATCAAACCTGTGCCTTAGATTCAAAGCCAATAGGAAAGGGTTGAGGGTGCCTAACACCTTCCCTCGACCTGAATATAGTAACTTACCCTGAATCTCACATCTGCGTAGGGTTTCCTATTCGCCCTTCAGAATAGGTGGCGACTCTCTAAGTTAAATTTTTAGGCAGGTTGCTACAGCTGGCGACTCTGCTGGGGATAACCATAACGGTGAATACTATGCTCCTATACGTTTTAGGTTTTGGCAGGGTTTAGGTTTGGCGCATTTTAGGGTTTGGCAAATCTGCCATTTTTTAGGGTTTGGAGGAAGGTTTATCTTTTTTAAAAAAAATATAAATAAATAAAATTTAATTTTTATTTATTTATTTATCTGTAATTTCAACTACTTGTATCATTTAAAATATTTATCTGTTTATTTAAATATTTGCTGTGTATTGCATTCTTTTGTTCATAAGCAGCCGGATTTCGAGGTTAGTAAATATTTAAATTTTATTTATTTATTTTCCTCTGCAATTTCACTACTGCAATTTAATTAAATATTTATTTAAATGAATATTTTTATTTCTATTGCATCTTTTGGGATATATAAAATTGCTGTTAAACCTAAGTGTGGGAGTTAACTTTGAGACCAAAAGGGGACATGAATCGCCTTACGAGTCTCACTGATAACTCCACTCGGAGTGGGTTGGGTATTTGGAAAGGTCCGAAACGAAGCTTGACTTTGTGGAGGGCTGGACTGGATACTTAGCTGATCTCTCCGAGAACCTACCCCTAAAACTCGAACCTCATGGATAAAATGAGTTGTTCTAAAATCCAAAGAGACAAAAAGTCTCGGCGGCTACGAACGACCCCATGAGACCTTCTAGAACACTCCCATAAAAAGGTTGGCTCCCTAGAGCCCCCTACGTCGAACCTATGAACCTAGGACTTTCGTGCTCATGTGCTTATTATATGTTTGCAACTTATTTGCTTTGGATATCTATGCGTTTGGATTTTGCAGGTATCCCTACGTGGTCCCTAGCCTGTAGGGATTCTAATTTCTAAAAGACCGTGTCTTTCCCACGGAAGACATCACCATCTATGCATCCCCTAGCCTGTGGGGATTTTATTTTTATATCCTTGTATTCTTACAACTACGCGTCCTTCCCACAAAGGACATTTCCATTAACGCACGTCAATTGGCCTCTCGATGGCCATGCGATTCGGTGATTGTCGTGAACGGTCACCCCGTGCTTGCTACTACGTACTCCCTAGCATACAGGGATTTTCTGTTACATCCACGTGTTTCCACAATGACGCGTCCTTCCCCGAAGGACAACTTCACTAGCATGCGTTCGATTGGCCTCTCGATGGCTATGAAATCTAGTGACTGTCCTGAACAGTCACTCCATGCTTATTCCCGCGCACCCTCTAACTTGTAGGGTCTGGATCTCCATTTACACGTCACATCCCTAGCCTGTAGGGATTTCTCTTCGTCCATATCATCCTTAGATAGGTTGTGTTCTGCATAGAGAACCTTCCCACGAGGGACAAATTCATTGGTACACGTTGATTGGCCTCTCGATGGCCATGAGATTTAGTGACTGTCTTGAACGGTCACTAGCCGCTATCTTCTGCATACTCTCGAAAACAAGGGGTTTCCCTTAGCGTGTCATAACATTTATCCCGCAAAGATTCCGAGAGGGTCTAATGTCGCCTCTAAGGCCATCCCTAGGATCATATGTTACACGTCTGCATTGCATACATGGAGTTACAATATAAGGAGTATATCGCTTACGCGTGCATTTGCATTTTCATGCACTCATACATTCGCATTTGCATTTCTATCTTCGCCCGCATCCACACTTACCGTGCTAGCCGGTTTCCCGAAATTCCCGAAGAAGACCAGAGGATCATAAACTATGGAGAAAGGAGGAATAAGCCTTACTAAGAAAAAAAGGGATGTCTTTCACCATGCCATCCACATGTCCATGCCTTGTCATAACAGGATTATAAATACAATAAAGGTTGTCATCGAGCAAGGATTAGTTCAACAAAGAGTTCCCTCATAGATACACTCAAGATGTATCTAGTCAAAGGGGGTTCATCTTAGAACATATCAAACTTACGAGGATGCTCTACGATAACCTGAGGGCAAGGATCCGTCCAACTGGGGCAAAATCCTAAACAAAGATGCATAACTACGATGGGAGAATGGCGACATGTGTTAATTCCACACCAAGAAAAAAAAGGGGTCATAGGTGATACTATCCTTAGGAAAAGCAAAAGAGGTTCAGTCAAAGGAAACTCATGAAGTTCCGATACGACGAAAACCCACCGCTAACGATTTATTCCCGCCAGGTTTGACATGTCCAAAGAAAATTCGAGGTTGCCCTCACTTCTACAAGTTTAAGAATCTAAGGAGTGAAACAAGGTCAGTGGATCTACAAAGGAGATTATCCCTAGGATCAATAGGTGTTTACCGTGCTCACAATTTCAACCCTTACGACCGCTAAGTGTTACTCAAGATAAAAGTTGTACCTCCGGATTAGTAATTCTAATGGGACAACCTTGCAGTTTTTGGAGTCAATTCATTCACTCACTACCATGACTTTCCAGTCACACACTTCTATTTTTAGGGTTATTAACAAACTTGAGGGAGAATGACGAATACAAATAACTAAGTCCAGCTAAACGTATGCTTTCAAGGTAAGACCAAGCCGAGGATGTACAGGCATTATTTCCATTCCCAAACAGTGGAGATATAAGGATGTTAATCCCTCGTTACCCCATCGAGCCAGGAGTTGGAGTTTGTTTCTACTTTTCAAAAGAACCTTGATTTTAACCAGGGGCAGGGTAGATGTCAACTAATTCAATGATGTATTTTGGTTGCCAAGAGAATCAGTCAATCCAAGCATAAGGTTCAAGCATATCTTCTTCCTCGCATTAATCCAAGATTGAGGAAGCAATGGAGGTAACATTTACAACACCTTCTTCCTCATTACATCATTCAAGATCGAGGAAGTATCAAAGGCGAAGCTTACAAATCAAAATCAACATAGCAGTCACAACATGCAATATCCAAGAATCAATCTCAAAAGGAGCTTTCAAGAATAAAAAACGCCCGCTAAGTCAAAATGAAAATTCCATAAAAGGAAACAAAAAGACTTAGGCAAAATTGGGGCATCCCGATGGGTCAAATTCAAAAGAATTAGCTCATGCAAAAATAAGGGATAAAAACAAAGGCGAAATACAAAGGATAATCTTGTGACTGCTAAACCATCAAAGCTTCACATCAATGCTTGGATATTTACAACATATGTCATCAAAGTTTGGATCTCTACTAAGGCTTCTGCTCAACATCGAAACTGAAACGATTCTCTTGCAAACAAAGCACATCCATTGGATTAGGAGAATTTTTAGGATATGGAGAACATCAAGGAGAAAGGGGTGGGATAAATAAAATTTTGAGCCTTATACCCATTGTTTCTTAAAACATGAACCAGGCCAAGTTACAACATTTAAAAGTCCTAATTGAGGCAAGGTTAACTACGAAAGCATATTAAGCAGGATTTGTTATACTGACTCCTATGTTTGTTAAAACTACTTCTAATCACTATGCTTCTTCAAGCATTCTTTTCAAAACCATCCTGTCCTAATTCATAACGGACTTCGATTTCAAAACTTGCATACGCGTCGCATTGGAGTTTACTTCTCGAAGGGTACAACGTCGTCCACAAGTATACACTTAAGGCGATCTCAAAATGGGTCTAACTAAAGGTGATCATTTTTAATAAAAAACCTTGGAGTCGGGGGAACCACATCTAGAGGGTTCTCCTAAACAAGGGGCAAAAATTTCAAGGATCACAGGGGCATACAAGCAAACATCCTATTAACTAGGGGGCAATCTTCCTAAAGGTTCAATCGATTTGGGGCACACCTCGAAGCCATGACAAACAGGGGCATGTCAAACATGGGAAGAATTCAAATTCAAGAGGATAGAATACTATGGATAACCTTCCATAACCTGGAGAACAGGGGCACACCCTTCAATCTAAACGTCAAAGCATACGACAAGGTTATTTCCCGGGGCACTTCCCTCGTAACTTGGAGATCATAAGCATCTTTTCACTAAACGTTGGGGCACTGGATATCAATCCATGAGGTAAAAACCAAAAAAAAAAAAAAGGGTTTAAAGGCGTGGCTAAAGGCGTGGAGTAATTCAAAAGAGCCAAACTGGGGCAAGACACACAACAAAAGGAAAAGGCGTTCTCGCACTTTACAACTTCGAACAAATATTTCTCCTAACTACGATCATCAAAGTTCAAAAACATGTATCGGGGAATCGCGCTAGCATCACACCCCACCTTATCAAACAAACCTACAACTCCAGCGAGCTATATACGCTTTGGTTATTAACAACCTATCATTAGGGCATCATGCAAATACATAAATCATGCATTGCATACATGGTTTGATACATTACACCATACCTTTTCGGGTAGTCTTCTTTAAGACAAATCTCACGGTCCTTTCTAGGAGCCTCCTCAAACAGTCTTATTCAAGACGAATGATCACCATTTCCAAGATTCTCTTTAGATAGTCTTCTTTAAGACATTACTTTTCTAAGCACCTTTTCAGGTAGCCTTCTTCGAGACATTCTTGTCCTAAGCACCTTTTCAGGTAGTCCCTTTCAAAAAAAAACAATTCGTCATCCCTCTCAAGAACCTCTTCAGGTAGTCTTCTTTAAGACATCTTTCAACCTTTTCAGGTAGTCATCTTTAAAGACATTCGTCATCCCTCTCAAGAACCTCTTCAGGTAGTCTTCTTTAAGACATCTTTTAACCTTTTCAGGTAGTCATCTTCAAAGACATTCTTCATCCCTTGCTAAGAACTTTTTCAAGTAATCTTCTTTAAGACAAATTTCTATCTACGCTAAGAGCCTTTACAGGTGGTCTTCTCTAAGACAAATTGCTACCATGTCGAAAAATCATTTCAGATAGTCTTCTTTAAGACAAACATTCACTTCCATTCCAAAAAGACCTTTTCAGGTAATATTACAGAAGACATTACTTCGTTCCACTCATTACGTCAACCAAACATACGCATAAGCATACATAAACATTACAAAGCCAGCATAAGCATAGTTAGGGTATAAGTGCAAGCATGGAGTAAACAAGCTCAATGGGTTTAAGGAGATAAAATCTCGGGATTGCATCATCATTAGCATACATACATACGCATTAGCATACGCATATCATCTAGTGCATTTACACATCACAAAAAGCCCAATTTCTATTGGCAGTCCAAACCATCATTAAACCCAGTTCCCGTCTGGTAATCAGTTCCTGTCTCACTATTACATCAAAATTCAAATCATACTACAAAAGCCTAGTTTCCAACCCTCGTGTTGTGATTAGTGTATTTTCTCCGACCCTCGAGTCGTGAGTCTCCGAACAGGTGAATCTTTTCCATGCAGGTAAGTTTGCTAGAACTATAGCAGGCGATCACTCTTATGCAGGTACGCTTGTCAGAACTATGGCAGGTGATTCCTTTGGTGCAAGTGAATTGTCCGAACTAGGACAGATGATCCTATTGGTGCAGGTGAACTTGCTAGAACTATAGCAAGCAATCCTATTGGGGTCCACAAACTACGAGTAGCTTACTAGAACTATGGTAAGTGAGAGATACAAACTGCGAGTAGCTTACTAGCACTATGGTAAGTGAGAGATATAAACTGCGAGTAGCTTACCAGCACTATGGTAAGTGAGAGACACAGACCGCGAGTAGCTTACCAGCACTATGGTAAGTGAGAGATACAAACCGCGAGTAGCTTACCAACACTATGGTAAGTGAGAGATAAAAAATGCGAGTAGCTTACCAGCACTATGGTAAGTGAGAGATACAAACCGCGAGTAGCTTATCAGCACTATGGTAAGTGAGAGATACAAACTGCGACGTAGCTTGCCAGAACTATGGTAAGTGAGAGATACAAACTGCGAGTAGCTTACCAGCACTATGGTAAGTGAGAAATTCACAAAATACGAGTAGCTTACCAGCACTATGGTAAGTGAGAAATCCACAAACTGCGAGTAGCTTACCAGCACTATGGTAAGTGAGAAATTCACAAACTGTGAGTAGCTTACCAGCACTATGGTAAGTGAGAGGTCCACAAACTACGAGTAGCTTACTAGAACTATGGTAAGTGAGAGATACAAACTGCGAGTAGCTTACTAGCACTATGGTAAGTGAGAGATATAAACTGCGAGTAGCTTACCAGCACTATGGTAAGTGAGAGACACAGACCGCGAGTAGCTTACCAGCACTATGGTAAGTGAGAGATACAAACCGCGAGTAGCTTACCAACACTATGGTAAGTGAGAGATATAAACTGCGAGTAGCTTACCAGCACTATGGTAAGTGAGAGATACAAACCGCGAGTAGCTTATCAGCACTATGGTAAGTGAGAGATACAAACTGCGACGTAGCTTGCCAGAACTATGGTAAGTGAGAGATACAAACTGCGAGTAGCTTACCAGCACTATGGTAAGTGAGAAATTCACAAAATACGAGTAGCTTACCAGCACTATGGTAAGTGAGAAATCCACAAACTGCGAGTAGCTTACCAGCACTATGGTAAGTGAGAAATTCACAAACTGTGAGTAGCTTACCAGCACTATGGTAAGTGAGAAGTCCACAAACTACGGTAGCTTACCAGCACTATGGTAAGTGAGAGGTTCACAAACTGCGAGTAGCTTACCAGCACTATGGTAAGTGAGAAGTCCACAAACTACGGTAGCTTACCAGCACTATGGTAAGTGAGAGGTTCACAAACTGCGAGTAGCTTACTAGAACTATAGTAAGTGAGGGGTTCACAAACTACGAAGACTTACTAGAACTATAGTAAGTAAGGGGTTCACAAACTACAGAAACTTACTAGAACTATAGTAAGTGGGGGTTCACAAACTGCGGAAGCTTGCTGACCATAGCAAGCCAATTACACAACCAACAGAAGGTCCTCGCTATTCCTTTTCAGGAACCTTTCCAGGAAGTCTTCTTCAAGACGTATTCCATCCTTTCTAGGAGCTTTTCCAGGCATACAAGATTTTTCAAACGATTCCTCAACTGGGTTTATCGCGTTAGTCCCTCGGCAGTGGTATCTTCCAAAACATCATCAACAAACAATCAAAGGTGCTATCTTTCTTTTCAGAATTACTAACATACTTCGATTAACGTAACTAACAATCATGCATCATTTCAACTAACTAACCTCATTCATACATTACGCATATACATACATGGCTCTCATTTATTTTGAGAAGCGCACTGCATCATGCATCGCATGCATCATAAACATTGCATAAAGTCAAAGTTGCCTTTTTAGGCCACGCTACGATCTGAATGCGTAGCTCCTACAAAAAAAAAGAGAGAAGGAAGAAGGAGGAACATTTTCCCTGGGTGGCATCTGTAAGCCCATCTCCCTCAGAAGTCCTTCTCGACAAATGCAAATTTTAGGGCATTTCAGTGTCCAATCATCTTCTACCTTTAGATCACGATAGGCAGACGTGCCTATCTGATTCTTCAGGTTTAAGAAGATTGAACAGGGGCAGCTGTCATACCCCAAAATTTGCCCTCACATATTTTCATATGTCATTTTATTTCAAATAATTGACATAGCCCAGTCGGTAAGGATTTGAGTATACAAGAGTGCGAGGTCCCGAGTTCAAATCCTACTTCTAACTTTTTCTTTCTAACTTTAGTTTTAATTTTTATTTCCACTTATTATTAAAAATCACAAAAATAAGTTTTTTTATTATTTAAAGTATTATTTTCGTTTTTCATTTTAGGAGTATTTTTAAAATATTATTTTTTCATTTAAATGTTGATTTTATGCATTTTATAGCTCAAAAAAATCTAAAATAAAAAATATTAATTTTAGATACCAAAATCAATGTAAATAAAATTTGTATTAATTATTTTAATGTAAATATATTTTCCTTTTTTGTTAGACCTAATTTGTTAATATAAAAAAGAACACATCTCACGTACAGAGGGGGATTTTTGGCCGCAGGAAAACCGCATTCAAACACCAAAAAAAAAAGTCGTGAAAAAAATTGAGAAGGAGCAGAAGAATTTTGAAGCCGACTCAGGTCAAGGCAAGCGTAGTAATCAATCCATTGAAGATTCCTGGACGTAACTGGATGGTTACCATTGGTCTGAACACACTCAAACAGATGCTCACGTTCACGTTTTTTTTGCCTTAAAAAATTTCGATTCGAATTCAAGTCTACACGCATCATAAATCGAATTTGAATACGTGTTTTTGTTTATAATCTTGTTTAGAATCTCCCTGTGTCATTTAATTTGAGTTTCAGTGCAGGTTTCAAGAACCACCATTGATAGGTTACCCAAGCTTTAAATTGGGATTCCACAATATAAGTAAGATCAGACCAAATTAAGGATATCACCATGTTCAGAACATAATTTCCGGTTGGACCATGTAATTTTTTTTACGTTTATTTGTTGTGTTTTGTGATGGTGAAAAGCGCAGGGGTGGTTGTGCAGCGCTCTCGAACGACTGAAACGGGGAAGAAGATCCCCAGCGGCGCGTGTGTTTTTTTTGTTATTTCTGTATGATGCTTTAAATTCCTTTAACAATATATGAGCGTAATTAATGACAGAAACAAGAAGTGGCATGTTTGGCAAAGGGGTTGACTGGTGAGAGAAAGAACTGGGGTTCGACCCCCACCGAAGACAACTTCTTTTTACTTACTAACAATCTACAGATTCTATGTGTACTCCCCACGCATGCTTACCGTGAACCTCAATTATCAGCCCCAAGATCTCTCTACCATCCATATCTAACGTACAACATTGCATCCCTACCATGGAACTCCAAGAGCTTGCCCACACGCAATAAAAACCAGGTTCTATTTAATATTTTTATTTGTTTTATCTTTTTTTTTAAATAGCAAATATTTGTATATAATTCAATTAATTTATTTTAATTAAGGTTAGGTATATAATTAGGATTAATTACTTAGGATTATTCTCTCGATTATTTTCCCCGATTATTCGACTTAATTACTTAATTAATTTAAATTATAAAATCACAATAAAATCCCTATTAAAACTACAACGTTAGGGTTTGCTCAATCCCATTAGCCATTTGGCCAAAGATGTTAGGATTCAATTTATTATTCGTTCTGACTAAATCTATTGGTCGCGATGGTTAATAATCGATTAATTTAATTAATCAAATCCTATAAATTAAAATACATATTATTTTGCTAAATGGTTTTAACCATCTTATTGGTTATGATGATTAGCATACCTTATCAATTTGTTATTATTTGTAATCGTATTAATCGGTTATGAGAGGTAACAGTATAAAACTACAAATTCATAAAATAATAAAATACGTTAATTCATTATTAGTGATAATCGAATCAATCGATTTGAATTAGTAATGGTGCAAAACCCCAATCTTTTAACTATGGTGATCAAACCTATTGATCATTGCGGTTAATTGTGCCAAATCAGGGTTGTACGCCCAAAACATCTAAAATACACTAAACCACGATACTACAGGATTTTTATCCTGGGCAACTCAAAGTGCCCATTCAAATCAAATTCAAACTGCGATAGGCAATTCGAAGAGCCTCAAAAAAATTTCAAAACAACTTCACACAATCTATATAATCAATTCTAAGGCGTACAATCCTGTTCCCCGAACTACGTTGACTCTGATTCTCCATAAGGAGATACGTAGGCACTTGGCAACAAGGCGAGTCCCCTTCCCTAAAATCTCAATTTTCCCCTTATTCAATTCTTTAGCATAAACTTTACCTTAATACTCTTAGCCATCAAACCTGTGCCTTAGATTCAAAGCCAATAGGAAAGGGTTGAGGGTGCCTAACACCTTCCCTCGACCTGAATATAGTAACTTACCCTGAATCTCACATCTGCGTAGGGTTTCCTATTCGCCCTTCAGAATAGGTGGCGACTCTCTAAGTTAAATTTTTAGGCAGGTTGCTACAGTTACATTCTCCCCCCCCCCCCCCTAAATAGAATTCACCCTCGAAGTCCTTACCATTACCATGAAAACAACTCCTGGTGTCTTCTACCAACGAGGGGATGAATTTCCCTTATATTCTTCCTTTGTATAACCTTATGACCCTGTCTGGTGTCTTTCCATCCAAGGAAAACAATCTGCTAATAAACTTGTATTCTACTGTCCCAGATTGAAGACCTTAGATCTCACACAACACACCTCTCCCGGTACTCTGTCTTGACGTACCTGGAAAACGACCCTTCCAAGGTCCCCAATCTTTACTGTTCTGCACTGAGTCTGTGTAGCTTTTCAATTCCTGGCAATCCATTCTGGTTAGATACTTTTGATTCTCAATGTTGCCAAGCTCATCCTTGCTCAACATATGCCATTAATTTTTTTCTTCCTTTCCCGGGCTTCATGAATCACCGTCGTTCTAAGCAAATCATAATATGGTCTCCTTTTCCAAAGATGACGTTTCAGATTCACTTTCACACTAGTCCACATGGAGTCGTCCAAATGATTGCCAAATCCCTCGGCCTTAACTCCTAGTTCCATGATGCTTAGGATGGTTTGTTCCAAGTTTACCTTTACTTATGCAACTAAGGCTTCTTACTTCGTTCCTTTCTTCAGTCTTAGACAAAATATCTGCCACTGCAAGCCTAGAGGTGTAAAATTTTCAACTACATTCTGGATGTCCAACAGCTTCACCCAAAGTCCCGTCGACGAAAGGTAAACGCTAATAGTCACACCACCTCTATTATCTAAGTATTCATGCATGCTCATAATGCACCAGACATAGCCACAATGAGTCCATGTCAGATAAATCCTTTCCTGCCTTTTTCATTCCAAAGGTCACGACATCCTGTCTAATCCTTGATGCTTAAAAGCTTAACCGTTGCCCCACAAACCTCTGATCACACACCAACTACGGGGTCTCTTCTAAGCTGGTCCATCAGCAGTACCTCTCAAGATTATGGCGGATCCTTGAGAGAGTCTGGGATGAATGAAACATTGCTTCGACGAGTTTCTCTAAGAAAAGTCTCCACTCAAACACCATCGCACAAAAACTCCACCAACATCTACTGCAGGCTTATTTGGCTCTCCTTGCATCTGTTGCACTACTCTGATCTCAACGAGTCACACACTTCTTGAAATCCTATGAATCGCATTATGTCCATAGTCCACATAGTTCTATTACTGCACCATACTCAATTCTTAATAGAAACGGTTCCTTCTCAGCATTCATCCAATTACAATACATGTTAGAATCTCAAGCACATTCATCGACAACTACTCCTCGAGATTAAATAATTCCCACAAATCAAGTTGCTAATTATTCCACCACTCTAGACCATGTTAATTTGAACACAACTTGGTCCCATACTTTGGTGCTAGAAAGTCTAAATCCGAATACTTAATGAATAGGAGTTCGTCATTCCTTGCCGATTTTCACATCATACAACTGCTACGATAACTCCGCCAACATCTCCTATAACTTATTCTCAACCATACGACTTCTTACCATTGGTGTGGCAACACCTCTAATAACACGTGTGACTTAGCCGATATAACAATCCTTCATAGTCGCACTTCACTCTCACAATCATCCAATGCCCTTTTTGTTTCTGAATTCGGCACTAAACTGACTTTCTCGGTTGTGTTTTCCCAATGCGCCCTTCCCGATGGTTAAAGTGTCGATGGAATGCAAGGAATTACACTTCGCACTTTGAACAAATTTCTTACAGACTTCTCAGCACTTCTCAAAACCAAAGTGTCTCTGATTTTCCGCGACGACATTCCTTGATTTCTACGGATCTACCAATACTCCCCTAAATATCTCGCATCGATCTAATCCAAGGTACACTTTATCCATTCATACTCTGATCACCAAGGTTAAAGGCAGTAGCATAATGTGTTGGTTGGAATACGGTGATTATACACATTCCATCTCAGACACTACGCATAAAGGTTCAGCAATTCCAACAGAACAAGGAGCATCTACGGATATAGAATCTAAAATTCTCACGCGACCACGACCATCCAAGGTCTCCTCATAAGCGTAGTATTAGAATCTAATCCATATCATTGTCACCCGCTCGCATAATCCTCAATCATCGAGTGCGACATATGGATCTTTATCTCACCTACCTTATGAGACTTCGGCTCGTGTCTCACGAATACTGATATGAATCATACCTTGAGTTCTAGATCAACAATGTCCCACATCTGTCAGATAAATGGTTCACGCGTCTCATGCATGATAGCGATAATGCGGCGTTATACCTATTTGGTAGTACTAACATGGGGGTCCAACTCCGAGGCCATGATCTCAAGTAATCTACCCAGTAACATATAACAATCTCCACCTGTATCCTATAGCCACGACCGACAATAACTGGACAGGTTCCCACTAAAGTCCTTGCTCCTCAAGTTCTCCCAATCACACTCCTCATGATGCTGAAACCTAAGAGTGTCACACGTCCAGGGTAAACCCCTATGAATGTAACAAGCTAGATCTGACTTGATAAGAATCCAGTTCGAGATCCCACGCCAAGGATGTACTCATTCATATAAGGCACACACGAGAGGTTTCCAGTGATAACTCCCACCACATAGGAATATCATGGTTACAAACAACAATCACATGTTGTGGTTAGCTCGCCGATGTCTGTAGATAACCACTAGTTGAGTTCACCTAAGTGCCCAACACCTAGCGTAGTTTTACAGATTCACATGGGAGTAGATGAATCGTAACTAGCAGGGAACATAGTTTACAACACTCTGCATATCCATCCATTCAATTTCCACCTAGCGTAGTTCTAGGACTCATGCATGTCAAAATAGCAAGGACATGCAGTAGCTCCTTTCATCAAATAGGTACCAAATATTTTCCAAATGAAGATTACCACTTCCACTCGTTCCACCAATCCCTTAAATAGGTAGCCACACACTCCTCAAGGTACACCGGAACGAGTCGGGGTATAACACCTTGTCTATCCAAGTACTTCCCAGGCCAGAGTTACTAGAAAAATCTAATATCTTTGTCGAAACTCCCAAAGTCTTCCATCTTATTGGTTCTCTATTCTTCTCTGCCACCGGTACCATGATCGTGTAGCTAAATCTTAATTGCTTCAAGCTTAGCTCCATCGTAGAATTCTCATACTACATTCCTACTCAGGTGCTTCATGGATTTCCTTCACTGCTACCAAGAAAAAGAGAAGGTCCACTCCGTCCAATCGAAACCTTGGAACTTCCAATCGTCTCAGACCTTGTCACGACAGTCAGTTTGTCAATTATTTCGTGACAATTTCTCCGCTTACTCCTGATAATCCCAACATTCTCATAACTTAACTGACTTTGACCACTTCAGCTCGACTTGCTTTGAAACTTACGCATCCTCGTGGTGGCTCCACCATGATTTAATATATCACGTATACAGTTAGTGAGGTGATCAGGCTCAATAACTGAATACTATAATAGTATAAAGTAGGCTAGCATCACACATATACGAAGGAGAAGAGAATTGCTAACGATGTTTCATGGTAGGGACAAGAATCGATCTGCTCTGATACCAACTGTAACACCCTGTACATATACATCTAGAATAATATGTAGTGATGCTAAAATGGTACAAGAAACATGGATAGTCGGAAATATGACAAGAATTAAAAACCATATACAAGTCAACTCAAAGTATAAAGTGTATACAATCAGCTTGTCCAAAACATTGGACAACGAAAAGAGAACGTCTGTCGAGGTCTTCCTGCCATCAACTTGTCCACGGTCTTCAATACGAGCCATCTAGCAATTCTTCTACTTCTAACCTGTTCCTAGAAAAATATTAAGATAATTGGGGTTACATTACTAAAACTCAGTGAGTTCCCCTATCTTATGGGCTTACTCGGTTCTACAAGGTTCATACGATCAAACGGATCCGCCGTGGATCCGGGGTTTCCTCACGGTCAGGTACAAATACACAACATGGACAATATCACCATTGGAAGTCCCATGACTAACCAATGAGATAGCAACAAACACACAAACAACACACAAGTATGTTGTTGTTAGTACAACCACGTCACCGTGATTGTACCAGCCCATCAGCGAGGACCTAATGATATTGCCTATGTGGCATCACTAGGGGTGAGTAAACGAGTGATCTTACCGACATGGTATCACAATACCACCGTACCAACATCCGATGTTTTCCGGCTAGAGGAAATGCCTTTTTCAGTACATAATGAGTATACACCAGATCATTCCCATCAAGCACTAGCATTTCCTCGGTAACACGATGAGTATACACCAGATCATTCCCATCGAGTACCCACATATCTCACACCGATCAATGAGTATACACCAGATCATTCCCATTGAGAGCGGTGAATATGCCTAGCTATCCCTTCCCACCAATGAGTATACACCAGATCATTCCCATTGGCGGCCATCCATGGAGTATACACTAGATCATTCCCGCGTGGAGGGGGACATAAATATGACGACATACGCAATGAGTATACACCAGATCATTCCCATTGCGTACTCGTTAATGCACAAAAATCATAACATACATGATGAGTATGTATCAGATCACTCCCATCAAGTATGCATATAATCATATCCCAAAGTTTGACCAGAACAAACATAAATCAAGTGATCATTGTCACACATATCATCAAGCCATAATAGCACTTATCATCATAAAGCATTCAAATTTGTTCTACATATTCATACCAATAGTATACAAGTGATAATATAATGTGTATCACGTTCTACAATACGGTTTAACAAGTCTCGAGGGACAACAGAGGTATTCAGCTCCCTCTACGGGACTGAATTACTCTTGGGGGTAAATTTCACAAAATTTCATTTACCACATTCGTCTGAACGGGCGTCAGATACATCGAAGAGAAACAATATGGTACCAAGGGTATTTTTCCTAGATAAGACATGTTAATAGTTTTCTAATGATATAAACTCCGCGTAAACCGGACCTACGAGTCGGAAGTTATGAATTTCCGAAGTTGGAAAATTTTCCATTAAGACTCCATAGTAACCATATCATATGCACATGTTAGAATATCAATTTGATCCTAAAATACTTGGAATAAAACAATTCTCTTACTTTACTACATGATAGAGCATTCGAAGAACTTTCCAACGCTTTCAACGGCACCTAATTCCGTGTTACGAAACTCCAATTATGCTATTTTCAAATTCTGCATTTATTTTACCAACGCAGTCTCAGGAAATCGATTTCCATATATGGGTAATCGATTTCCTGCACGTAAAATGCCAAGAAATCCAAATTTTTTAACAGAAATCGATTTCCATTATAGGGTAATCGATTTCTACTGATCTCAGCCTGAAAAACACCTTTTTTTTCATGTATAAAACAGTCCCAAAGTGTTATAACTTCGATCCCTTCCCAAAGTTGATATCATCCAACATACCAATTCATTGTAAACCAATACATATTTATATTGTAACAGGGAAAGATCACATGCACAAGTTATATCGTCACGCATTCATAGATTATCAACATGCAAGAGTCAATTATTACCAAAATTCCCAAAACCCATTATTTAAGCATGCATGCATCACATTGATCACAACTAAACCCTTGAACATGTAATTTACCCACCGATTCTTACCCAAGTTCCTATCTATGGAACTCACCTTGCATCATTGGAGGTTTAATTGACAATCATGTTACACTTGAGCTTCCATCTTGATTAAAGTTCCACTTCCAAGCTCATCAAACCCGTAACCCTCTTTTATCCACTTTCAGCATCAGTCACCAAACTTCAAACTCGTTTATCTTCATCAATATGAAGCTATGAGTAGAAAATCATATATTAAATTGAAGGAAATTTTCCGTAGATTCCATAAATTCAAGAATTACCTGAATCGAAGCTACGAGTAAAAGATTATGGCTTGATTTGTGAGGGCTGCTCTTGGAGTACGGAAATGAAGATGGTGACATGAGTTCTTTCTTTCTCTTACTTGCTTCTAAGTTACTCATTTCCATGAAATTCTGATTTCATAGGTCAACAAACCCTTATTTGACTCATGCAAATAATGGTTAATGAACATTATGCCCTCTAACTACGTGGTATTTACCCATATGCCACTTAGTTAGTTTCTAACCATATACTTGGATTCCTACCAACTTCTCTTTTTTTCTTTCTTAACAACTCTTAATTGCTAATAGTTCTCATGTGCATTATTCTCATGCTTAGGAAAATAGGGATGTTACATATTTTGTTACACAACCAGATTATACATGTAATATAATAGGTTGTGTAAGATTTTATATCTCAGAGAAAGTTTTCACTGTATAAGAAACTCGGTATAATGTATAAAGTACCAATGTGGACGTCATAATCCCAAGTAATGACTTAGCATATCCTCACATAGAATTTGCAATATTTTTGTTTGACAATACCTAGCATTGAGAAAACTAAATTGTTTCTATCTCTTGAATGACATAACTCTATTATAATATTTAATTTGAAAATTTGTTTTTATTTTTTATTTAGATGGGTAATGTGTTAATTTAAAAGGTGTCGTTGGTGGCTATTTTACTAAAGTTCTATCAAGGTTAGGAAATTTGTCTCTTAAAGTTTCAATATAAATCTCTTATCATTTAGATGTCATATGTATGACATTTCTAACGAAAAATAATAATATTTTCCATTTTAATGTAAACTTGTTTGTTCATTTGTAGCTGATGCCGAGACAAAAGCTATATAAATGTATATCTATGGGTTGTATCATATTATCAACATATATAATTTAACATTTATATCTGTATGTATTAAAATATCAAATGTTATGTTATTATTAATTTAGTATATTTGTTTCGAATCATCAATCTTCATGTCAATCTAGTCCTTTTTAATGGAAACATAGTCCTTTTTTTTAATCAAAACATTGGAGAAGCAAAGAATATCTACCTCTTTTTTTGTATGTAATAAAACATTCAAATTAAAATAGTAGAAACTACAAAGAAAAATAAGCTATTAGTTAAATACTAGAAACAGTGATTAACTTGTTCTAAAATTTACTTTTTTAACAAACAAATTTTTTTAATCAAGGAAATACGGTGGAGAAAGATTGTGAAAATGTAGTTTATCTCAAACACCCTCAACCGTATTTTCCTTGGTTAAAAACATTCAATGGATCAATTAGAACCACCATCTTCTTGAGTTGTTCAAGCAAGTTTAATGAAAAATGATATTTATTTTCTCTGTACCTCACTTGGCCTTTTATAGATACGTTAGGTTTTATAAAAGTTCCTTTTTTAGTTAAATACATTTTATAAAATTTAAATTGATATTAAAATATTAAATATCACAATTATGTATTTTAAATATGTAATTATAGGAAATATATACTGTAGTCAAGATTATCAATATTTTTTTCCAAAATATTTATGTTTTTGAGATTTTGAAAAAGGTTCCTATAGTTGTATTTTTTAGATCTTCAATAACTTTTTAACTTAAAAAACTATTTTTATTATATATTACTATTTGTAATGAAACACACCTTTGCGAGCCATTGTAATAAAAAACTTAAGAAATTTTCACATGAAGAAAGAAAGAGCACTCGTTCTATATTCCACATCAAAATATTACGAATAAAATTAAATACAATCGTTGATTTACAAGTTTAATAGTTTTTTCAGAAAAATATCTTTGTTTTTTTAACTCAACATATACTTGAAATTATTTTTAAAAAATTAAAAGAGACATTACTTTTGTAATTTCAAAAAATACATTTAATGATTATTAGGAATTATTGATTCTGAATCTTTGTGTTTTAGATATTTTCGAAAGCATATGACCATTTTAAAGTTACAATACAAAGGAATAATACACTAATCGTTTCACATGGAAGTATATATGTCTTTTTTGAACGATCAAGTAGAGTTTTTCTTCCTATTAAGATAGAAGCTACACATTTTTTGAAGACTAGATAATCATCTCAATACTCAAGATTTTCAATTGCATGCAAGTTGGAGGAATACCAACTTCATTATTTATGGTTTAAAATTGAACCTTAAAGCTAGATTTTCTCGACTCGAGATATATCTTGCTTAGAAAAGCATTATATTATTGTGTTTCAATAAGAGTTAATGTCTAAGATGATCAAGTTTCAAAATATAAGTAAAAGGATATGCGAAGAATGAAGATTTATCTTCCGTACAATTTGGGTCATTTTGCTACATAACCAGATTATACATGTAATATAATAGGTTGTTTAACATTTTATATCTCAGAGGAAGTTTTCACTGTATAAGAAACTCGGTATAATGTATAAAGTACCAATGTGGACGTCATAATCCCAAATAATGACTTATCATATTAAGAATGATAAATAACAAAAGAAAATTATATACTTGAAAAAGAAAACCAAACACTTAACAAGTAAAGTACTAAAACATATCCTCACATAGAATTTACAATATTTTTGTTTGACAGTACCTAGAATTGAGACAAATAAATTGTTTCTATCTCTTGAATGACATAACTCTATTATAATATTTAATTTGAAAATTTGTTTTTATTTTTTATTTAGATGGGTAATGTGTTAATTTAAAAGGTGTCGTTGATGGCTATACTAAAGTTCTATCAAGGTTAGGAAATTTGTCTCTTAAAGTTTCAATATAAATCTCTTATCATTTAGCCGTCAGATGTATGAGATTTCTAACGAAAAATAATAATATTTTCTATTTTAATGTAAACTTGTTTGTTCATTTGTAACTGATATCGCGACAAAATCTATATAAATGTATATCTATGGGTTGCATCATATTATCAACATATATAATTTAACATGTATATATCTGTATGTATTAAAATATCAAATGTTATGTTATAATTAATTTATTATGTTGGTTTCAAATCATCTATCTTCATGTTGCTCTAGTCCTTTTTTATGAAAACATAGTCCTTTTTTTTAATCAAAACATTGGAAAAGCAAAGAATGTCTACCTCTTTTTTTGTATGTAATAAAACATTCAAATTGAAATAGTAGAAACTACAAAGAAAAATAAGATATTAGTTAAATACAAGAAACAGTGATTAACTTGTTCTAAAATTTACTTTTTGAACCAACAAATTTCTTTAATCAAGGAAATACGGTGGAGAAAGATTGTGAAAATGTAGTTTATCTCAAACACCCTCAACCGTATTTTCCTTGGTTAAAAAATTCAATGGATCAATTAGAACCACCATCTTCATCAGTTGTTCAAGCAAGTTTTAATGAAAAATGATATTTATTTTCTCTGTACCTCACTTGGCCTTTTATAGATACGTTAGGTTTTATAAAAGTTCGTTTTTAGTTAAATACATTTTATTAAATTTAAATTGATATTATAATATTAAATATCACAATTATGTATTTTAAATATGTAATTATAGGAAATATATACTGTAGTCAAGATTATCAATATTTTTTTACAAAATATTTATGTTTTTGAGATTTTGAAAAAGGTTCCTATAATTGTATTTTTTAGATCTTCAATAACTTTTTAACTTAAAAAACTATTTTTATTGTATATTACTATTTGTAATGAAACACACCTTTGCGAGCCATTGTAATAAAAAATTTAAGAAATTTTCACATGAAGAAAGAACGAGCACTCGTTCTATATTCCACATCAAAATATTACGAATAAAATTAAATAAAATCGTTGATTTACAAGTTTAATAGTTTTTTCAGAAAAATATCTTTTTTTTTTAACTCAACATAAACTTAAAATTTTTTTTAAAAAAATAAAAGAGACATTACTTTTGTAATTTCAAAAAATACATTTAATGAATATTAGGAATTATTGATTCTGATTCTTTGTGTTTTAGATATTTTCGAAATCACGTGACCATTTTAAAGTTATAATACAAAGGAATAATACATTAATCGTTTCACATGGAAGTATATATGTCTTTGTTGAATGATCAAGTAGAGTTTTTCTTCCTATTAAGATAGAAGTTACACGTTTTTATGAAGACTAGATAATCATCTCAATACTTAAGTTTTTCAATTGCATGCAAGTTGGAGGAATATCAACTTCATTATTTATGTGTTAAAATTGAACCTTGAAGCTAGATCTTCTCAACTCCAGATACATCTTGCTTAGAAAAGCATTATATTATTGTGTTTCAATAAGAGTTAATGTCTAAGATGATCAATTTTCAAAATATAAGTAAAAGGATAAGCGAAGAATGAAGACTTATCTTCCGTACAATATTGGTCATTTTGTTACACAACAAGATTATACATGTAACATAATAGGTTGTGTAAGATTTTATATCTCTGAGGAAGTTTTCACTGTATAAGAAACCCGGTATAATGTATAAAGTACCAATGTGGACGTCATAATCCCAAGTAATGACTTATCATATTAAGTATGATAAATAAAGAAAGAAACTTATATACTTGAAAAAGAAAACCAAACACTTAACAAGTGAAGTACTAAAACATATCCTCACATAGAATTTACAATATTTTTGTTTGACAATACCTAGCATTGAGACAAATAAATTGTTTCTATCTCCTGAATGACATAACTCTATTATAATATTTAAGTTGAATTTTTTTATTTATTTTTTATTTAGATGGGTAATGTGTTAATTTAAAAGGTGTCGTTGATGGCTATTTTACTAAAGTTCTATCAAGGTTAGGAAATTTGTCTTTTAAAGTTTCAATATAAATCTCTTATCATTTCGCAGTCAGATGTATGACATTTCTAACGAAAAATATTATTATTTTCCATTTTAATGTAAACTTGTTTGTTAATTTGTAACTGATATCGTATTTTCCTTGATTAAAAACATTCAATAGATCAATTAGTACCACCATCTTTTTGTTGGAACATACAAATCAAATTAAGGTATCTTTAATGGGAAAATGATGAATTGAAGAAGATGAAGATTAGAGAATGAAGAGAAATAATAGAGAGAGAGAGAGTAATTGAGGGTGAGATAGTGAATTGGCATTAACCACAAAATAGGAGTAGTGAGCTCCTTATATAGTACAAGTTACAAAACAATTGGAATGACTTAAAGCACCCAAAAACAAACAGAAAAACAGTTGGGCTTCAGTGTAACCGGTTACGGCAAACAGCGTAACCGGTTACACGAACGCAACATCTACAGTGAATCTGTTTCACGGGTTCGTAACCGGTTACGGTAACAGGCGTAACCATTTACGCCAACTGAAGTGCTAAAAACAGTAGTTTCAACACACCACCTCACTTCAGTTGGTCCAAGTCCACCATGCTCAGCTTCCTTCTCAGCCTCTTGAACACCTCATTTGTCACACCCTTGGTCAATAAGTCAGCTACTTGATCTTCGCTTCGACAGTATCCCAATCGTAACTTTCCATCGCTCCTTAACTCCCTCAAATAATGAAACCGCATCTCTATGTGCTTGCTTCTTCCATGTGCAATCGGATTCTTCACAAGGTTGATCGCAGAGACATTATCAACAAGGAGAGTAATAGCCTCACCCTCACTACTATTAAGCTCCTTCAATAGATTCATAAGCCACATGGCTTGGCAAGCACACAACGATGTCGCAATATACTCGGCCTCACAAGATGAGAGTGCTACCACCGGTTCCTTTTTCGAACACCAAGAGATTGGGATTCTACCAAGCATAAAGATGTATCCAGCCGTTGACTTTCTATCATCCTTATCACCACACCAATTGGAATCGGTGAAACCAAGTAAATCACACTTTCGGCTCGTATCCGATGCCGGAAAGAGAATTCCATAACCAAGAGTCCCTTTAATGTATCTAAGGATCCTCTTGACAGCTGCCATATGAGATACCTTTGGTCTCTCCATGAATCTACTCGCAATACCGACACTAAACGCCAAGTCCGGTCGCGTATTGCACAAGTACCGCAATGATCCAATCAATCTTCGATATTGAGTTGGATCAACATCTTGCTCATCCTCACTCTTGGACAGCTGTAGCCTTGCTTCACATGGTGTAATGGCAACATTACAATGTTCCATTTCACACCTCTTCAAGATCTCGAGTGCATACCTCCTTTGGTGCATGAGCAGTCCCGTTTTTGACCTTTGGAACTCTATGCCAAGGAAGTATTTCATGATTCCAAGGTCCGTCATCTCAAACTCACTCATGAGTTCCTTCTTTAACCTTGAAATACTCTCCTCACAGCTTTCGGTAATCAAGAGATCGTCCACATATAAGCAAAGAATTATCACTCCATCCTTAGCATTCGATCTCACATATACACCATGTTCGGACACACACCGCTTGAAATCAATGTCAACAAGGAAGCCATCTATGCGTTTGTTCCAAGCTCTTGGAGCTTGTTTCAAACCATACAAGGCTTTATGCAACTTGTAGTATCTCATCTCTTGATTCTTTACTTCAAAACCAGGGGGCTGTCCAACATAAACTTCCTCATCAAGTGGACCGTTCAAAAACGCAGATTTGACGTCCATTTGATAAACGCTCCAATTGTTGTTGTTTGCAATACCAACAACCAATCCGATGGTCTCAAGCCTAGCCACAGGAGCAAACACCTCCTCAAAGTCTATTCCTTCACGTTGCAAAAACCCTTTCGCTACTAATCGAGCCTTATACTTGATTATCTCGCCCTTCGAATTTGCTTTCACTTTAAAGACCCAACGAACACCAATTGGCTTTTTACCATGAGGTAGATCAACTAACTCCCAAGTACCATTTTTCTCGATTGATTCCAGCTCCTCTTTCATTGCACAAATCCATTTTGGATCCCTTAGAGCCTCCTCCGTATTCACCGGTTCGGATTCGGCCATAAGCGCAAAATGAACGAAATCACCTTCATTATTAACTTCGTTATCTTGGAATCTCTCGCATTCTTGGAGTCTAGAAGGCAACACCCTTTGCCTTGTTGATCTTCTGCGGTGTTCTTCAGTTTGAACATTATTCGGAGGCTGCAGAACTGTTTCGGGACTGACTGGATCATCAAAAAATACAGCAGTTGGAGTTCTGTTCTGCTCGTAACCGATTACGCCCGTATGTACTGGCTGGCCGTAACCGGTTACGCTGTTCTCTGCAGAGTTCTTGCCCTGTTTTTCCTGTCCGTAACCGGTTACGCCAGTTTGTACTGGCTGGCCGTAACCGGTTATGCTGAGACTGCTGCTGTTATTTTCTTCAAAAATAACATCTCGACTAATTTGAATCTTCCGATTTCTCGCATCGAACAGTTTGTAACCGCCTGTAGAGTGATATCCAACGAATATCATTTCTTCTCCCTTGTCGTCCAACTTCTTTCTCAATTGTCCCGGCACATGTTTATAAGCCACCGAACCGAATACACGCAAATGACTTAGATTCGGTTTGAATCCACACCAAGCCTCTTCTGGTGTAAGTTTCTCAAGCTTCTTTGTAGGACAACGATTCAATAAGTATGTTAGTTCCTTCGGTAGATTTTTACCGCTTAACATGCTTCGAACCATGTTCATAATCGAGAGATTTTTCCTCTCGGCAATACCATTTTGCTGCGGCGTATAGGGCGGTACAACCTCACGCACTATACCCTCATCATCACAATACTTCCCAAACGCAACCGAGGTATATTCACCTCCACCGTCCGTTTTGAGAACTTTCAACTTGCGACCGCATTGCCTCTCCGCCATGGACTTAAACCTCTTGAATACATCAAACACCTCATCCTTTCTCTTGATGACGTAAGTCCACAACTTTCTACTAAAATCGTCAATGAACGTGACAAAATATCGATTGCCACCAAACGTGTCCACTTGCATAGGTCCACAAACATCGGAATACACCACCTCAAGGTGTGCATTGGTCCTATGACCCGCATCCTTGCTAAAACTTCCTTTGTGTTGTTTTCCTTTCACACATTCCTCACACAACTCAGCTGGAACGTTAATGTGTGGCAGCCCGGTAACCATACCTTCTTGTTGCAACGCTTTGAGATCACGAAAATTCAAGTTACCGAGACGATAATTCCATAACCACTCCTCTCTACTTGCAGCTGTAGCTAAGCACCTATGCTCCAATACTTTCAGCTCAACTTTGAAAGTCCTATTGGTAGCCATGGGAGCCTTTAGGATCAACACTCCACTAGCATCAACAACCTGCAAGATCTTATCTTCCAACCGTATATTGTAACCTTTTTCGAGCAATTGACCAATACTCAAAAGATTACACTTAATACCTGGAATATATAGCACATCCTTGATCATAGAATGTCCACCATCCTTTTTCTCGATCAACACATCACCGACACCTTCGGCCATGAGAATGGAATCGTCCGCAAACTTCACTTTGTTTTTCGCCACTTGATTGATTTGCACAAACCAATCTCTTCTTCCCGTCATATGCGTTGAACATCCGGAGTCTAGGTACCACTCCTCATTCCCTTGAGTTCCATCACGAACCGAAATCATCACATTTTGTTCCGAACTCAAAATTGTCGCATTTTCTGCACTGCTGTAGCTGCTGTCCCGTGACTTGCAGCTGCTGTCCAGCACCTCCGTCATGCCATCACACTCATCGGTAATCATCATTAAGAGTGTGGCTTCATCATCCACCTCTTGCCTTGCAACCTTGGCTTCATCCCCTTTAGTTTCAAGCTGTTTAGCACCACACTTTGCTTGAAAATGCCTAAGTTTCTTGCATTTCCAGTATTGTATTTTGCTCATGTCTCTTGGTTTTCCACCTCTCGCGTTGCTCCGATCACCATAACCGTTTGAGTTGCTGCTCTCACCCTTTTGTCCCTTCGAATGTTTAGGTTCACCATCGCCTTGCTTCCCTTTCGAAGGCCATTTCCCTTTCGAACCTTTACTCCTTTCATTGAAACAAACTTGCAAAGCTAACTCCGCCTATGCCTTATCGCTTCCTCTCTCGTCCATTCTTTGTTCATGTGCTTCTAGGGAACTTTGAAGCTCATCCTTGCTCAGCGACGTAAGGTCCTTTGACTCTTCAATAGCAACCACAATGTTGTCGAATCTTGACGTCAACGAACGTAAGATTTTTGACACAACATTATGCTCTAAGATAGTTTCCCCACACGACTTGATTTGATTCACTAAGCGCGTAATGCGCATCACATAATCGTTGATCGTTTCCTTCTCTTCCATTTGCGTTAACTCGAATTGCCTCTTGTGAGTTTGTAACCTCACAACCTTCGCCTTCGCAGCCCCAACATATGCTTTCTCAAGAATTAACCAAGCTTGCTTCGCGGACTCGCAATCACCGACCTTTTCGAAATTATCACCATCGACACAAGAGTGTATCAAGAAGAGAGCTTTGTAATCTTTCTTCTTCTCTTCCCTGAAAGTGGCTTGATGTGCAGCTTTAGGTTCAGCCCCAAGAGGTGTGACACCATTGTTGACGATATCGAGAACTTCTTGATATCCAAACAAGACCTTCATTTGTTTAGACCACTTGTCGTAATTCTTCGAATCAAGAATCGGTAAATTGGATGGGATTCGATCATTGGTACTCATTGTTGCAGCGGAATCGGATCAGAACCAGTGCTCTTGATGCCAAATGTTGGAACATACAAATCAAATTAAGGTATCTTTAATGGGAAAATGATGAATTGAAGAAGATGAAGATTAGAGAATGAAGAGAAATAATAGAGAGAGAGAGAGAGTAATTGAGGGTGAGATAGTGAATTGGCATTAACCACAAAATAGGAGTAGTGAGCTCCTTATATAGTACAAGTTACAAAACAATTGGAATGACTTAAAGCACCCAAAAACAAACAGAAAAACAGTTGGGCTTCAGTGTAACCGGTTACGGCAAACAGCGTAACCGGTTACACGAACGCAACATCTACAGTGAATCTGTTTCACGGGTTCGTAACCGGTTACGGTAACAGGCGTAATCAAGAATCTAAAATTTAAATTGATATTATAATATTAAATATCACAAATATGTATTTTAAATATGTAATTATAGGAAATATATACAATAGTCAAGATTATAAATATTTTTTTCCAAAATATTTATGTTTTTGAGATTTCGAAAAAGGTTCCTATAATTGTATTTTTTAGATCTTCAATAACTTTTTAACTTAAAAAACTATTTTTATTATATATTACTATTTGTAATGAAACATACCTTTGCGAGCCATTGTAATAAAAAATTTAAGAAATTTTCACATGAAGAAAGAACGAGCACTCGTTCTATATTCCACATCAAAATATTACGAATAAAATTAAATAAAATCGTTGATTTACAAGTTTAATAGTTTTTTCAGAAAAATATCTTTTTTTTAACTCAACAAAAACTTAAAATTATTTTTAAAAAATTAAAAGAGACATTACTTTTGTAATTTCAAAAAATACATTTAATGATTATTAGGAATTATTGATTCTGAATCTTTGTGTTTTAGATATTTTCGAAATCACATGACCATTTTAAAGTTACAATACAAAGGAATAATACATTAATCATTTCACATGGAAGTATATATGTCTTTTTTGAACGATCAAGTAGAGTTTTTATTCCTATTAAGATAGAAGCTACACGTTTTTTTGAAGACTAGATTATCATCTCAATAATCAAGTTTTTCAATTGCATGCAAGTTGGAGGAATATCAACTTCATTATTTATGTGTTAAAATTGAACCTTGATCATGGCGTCAGTAGCATACATGGATGGAGAAACGGTTGAATGAATGACTTCAGGGAGTTTGGACAGAGGTATTGGATATTTTAGTTACTCTGGCCTGGGCAATACTTGCGTGGATAAGGTGCTACACTCCGACTCATTTTGGTGTACCCCAAGTACTAGGTAGTTACCCAGTGAAGGACTTATCGAACAAGTGGAAGTGGTGACCCCCATTGGGCAAATTCCTAGACATCTGTTCTAGTGAAAGGAATTACTACATCTCCATGCTCATTCTGAAATACGTGAGTCCTAGAACTACGCTAGGAGGCAGCTGAATGAATGAGAATGTAGAGTGCAGTGATCCTTGTTCCCTACTAGTTGTGATTCATCTAACCCCGAGTAAAGCCTTAGAACTACGCTAGGTGTTGGGTACTTAGGTGGATTGAACTAGTGGTTATCTGCAACAATGGCAGATTGAACACATTTTGTGATTGTTTTTATAGCCATGATATTCTGATATGGTGGGAGTTAGCTGTAGAAATATTGTGTGTGCCCTGTGTGAACGAGTGCACATCTGGCCCGGAACTCGGACGAAATTCTTATCTAGTCAGATCTAGCTTGTTGTGTTCAGAGGAAGTTAACACTGGACGTGTGACACTCTTAGGTTTAAGCATCCTAAGGAGTGCGACTAGAAGGACTTGAGGAGCAGTTACCCTAGTGGGAGACCTGTCCAGTTATTGTCGGCCGTGGCGATAGGAGACGAGTGGAGATCGTTATACGCTACTAGGTAAGTTACTTGAATGCATGGCCTCGGAGTTGGACCACCATGTTAGTACTATCAGAAAGGTATGACGCCACAGTATCGCTGTCGTACACGAGATGTGTGAGTCATCTTTTCCGATAGATATGGGGCAGTGTTGATCAGAAACTTGAGGTAGGATCCTGATTTGGCACTCGTGAGACACGAAATCGAAACTCTCCTAAGGTAGGTGGGATAAGGATCCATATGTCGTGCTCAATGATTCAGGATTATGTGAGCGGGTGACAATGAGATGGACTAGTTTCTAACGCTACGCTTATAAAGAGACCTTGGGTGGTCGTGGTCACGTGAGAATTTTAGGTTTCTACATCGTGGATGTTTCTTAGTCTGTCAGATTGGTGAACCTATGCGCGTGAGTGTCCGAGATATGAGATATGTGTGAATAATATATCCTGAACAGCACAATGTGTGACTAATCTCTAACATTGGTGAACAGTGTTGGAGTGGATGGATTGTATCTTGGATTAGCTCGATATGGGATATACCCGGAGGAGTATTGGTAGATCCTCAGTAACGTAGGCAATGTCGGACTTGGAAAAGTAGAGGCACGTTGGTTTTGGGAGTGTCGTAGAATTTCAAAGGGAGATGTCTGAGGCACGGAGTATAATCTCTTGTTTTGTGACTAAACCTTTGCAGTTAGAAATGTTGCATTGGGATAACGCAACTGAAGAAGTAAGATTTGTGTCAGCTTCAGAGACGAAGAGGCACTAGACGACTACGTGATTAAAGTGCGACCGAGAAGATATTATTACATAAGTCTATTCGCGTGAGTTAGTAGAAGTATTATCACACCAACGGAATGAAGTCGTATGGTTAGGAAGATTTACCGTGGCAGTTGTAGGATGTGGAAGTTGGTAGGATAAGGCAAACTCATACTCAGAGAAAGCATTTGGCTTTGGGATTTCTTGAACCGAAGTATGTGGACCAAGTTGTGTTCAAGTAGACCTAATTCAGAATAATGGAAGATTTGGTGACTTGAATTTTTGGGATCACTCAACCTCAAGGAGTAGTGGGCGATGAGTGTGTTTAAGATTCTGGTGTGTGTTGTATTTGGACGAGTGTCGAGGAGGAACTGTTGCTACTAAGAGACTAATTGTAGTGTAGTAAAGGAACTAAGTGGACCATGGACAAAGTGTAATAAAGAGGATTCGAAGAAGTGTGACCGATGGAGATCAGAGTAGCGCAACGGATAGGCAGAACCAGATGATTACGTTGTGGGTATTGACGAACTACTTGTAGGAATTTGTGTTGGAATAGAAATATCTTCCTAAGAGAACACACTAGAGTAATGTTTTGGTTTGTTCCTATCTCTCAATGAAGCACCACAATCTTGAGAGGTAATGTTGATGGACCGGCTTAGAGGAGGCTTCATGATCTATATGTGATCAGATGTTCCCCTGGTCGATGATCAGACTTGTGAGTATCGTGACCATTGTAATGATGAAGTAAAGTGTAGGATTTTACTTGACGAAGATTCGTCGTGGATATGTCTGGTGCACTTATGAGTGTGTGTGAACACTTGGATGATGGTTGTAGGACCGCTGTTAGAGTTCACCCTTTTGTCAGTGGAGCTTTATGGGAAATTGACGGATATCAAGGTTGTAGTTGTGGGATTCTACTCCCTTATGGTTTGTAGTGAAAGTGAGGTGGTCTGAGACTGAATGAAGGATCCTTTTGGAAGAGGGTCTTGAATATCGTCATTGAAGGAAAATTGTAGCAAGATTTCTTGGGATGACAGTGTTTCCAGAAACCAAGGGAAAGAATGGAGAGTCCGTGGCTTATGATAATTAAGTATGAGTTCGGTAGATATGAGGTACGATGGATACCCAACTAGGAATGAATTGCCATCAGTTCCAAGGCTACAGGCTCAGTATGATGAGTAGAGGTTGGGGACCTCGAAAGAGATGTGTGATGTGAGATCTAAGTTTTTCAACAAGGGACGATAGAGCACAAGTTTATTAGCAGATTGTGTTTCTTGGATGAAACAAAACTCAGGCAGAGTCATAAAGTTATCTTAAGGAGGAATGTAAAGGTGTTTCATTCCCTCGTTGAATGGAGATGCCAGGATGTTATTTTCATGGTGATCGGAAAGAATTCGAGGACGAATTCTATTTAAGGGGGGGAGAATGTGATATCCCGATTCTCCGACACTGGTAATTATCATTTAATTGGCTAATTGGTAATTAGAATGCACGTTTGGTCCTATTCCATATTAATCTAAGAATTGCTTATAAGAGGAGTTAGTGGAGTAGTTAGAATCAAATGAATTTAGTTGGAAATGAACCATGTGGCATATTGGTAAATATGATTTAGTTAAAGGGCATGTTGGTCCAAGAGAGAAAGATATATTTAATAAGGGTTTGTTTGGCTGCATAATTTCAGAATTGGGTAGTAGAAAGGAAGAGCTTGGGAGCTAGAGAGAGAAGGAAGAAGTCTTGATCATTATCTCCATTTTCGCAACCATGGTACAGCCCTCACTAAACAGGTAATAACTCTTCACTCGTAACTCCGATTGAGCTGATTCCGATCTTGTTATAAAGCTTACAAATTTCTCTACAATTTGCATATATGGATCGCCTCTTGCATGTTCTTTATCATGGAGAAAAACGCGTTTGAAGTAGAGGGTCTGATGCTGATTTGTAAGGAAGACATGCATGCGGGTTTGACAACATTGGAGGTAGAGTTTTGATCAAAGGAGAACCTTGAGAGAAACATCATCATCCTTTTAACCTCTACAACTCAGGATCTTCATAGGATAAGGTGAGTTCCATAGTTAGAACTTGGGGTATGAATTGGGATTATGCATGATTAAGGGTTTAGATAGTGATCAATACCTTGCATGTGGATTTAATCGGTTAAATATCTGTTCTTTTGATGCAATTGTATGATATGGACTATTAAGATATGATGGAATTCTGATTTGGATTGTTTGGGAAATTAAGGATGAGTTGGGACACCTTAGAGATTGGTTCTTACGTAGAAAAATAGGTATTTTTAAGTCTGTGCTGCAGGAAATCGATTCCCCTGTGCTGGAAATCGATTCCCCTATACTGGAAATCGATTTCCTGAGACTACATTGGAAAGCAGATTCGAAAATAGCATAACTTGAGTTCCGTAACTCGGAATTGGGCGCCGTCGGAGGCATTGAAAAGCTAACGAAAAGGTCTATGAGATTATTAACCTTCCACAACTTTAGCATACTCGTAATTATTAATCTAATTCATGTGAATATTCTTGTACCATGATTAATAAGAGGAAATACTTAGAGAATTAATGTGTTAATCCTTATAAAGGTCGTTGTGCCCAAGTGTTCCTTCAACTAGGTTGTAGATATCATAGAATGAATGGTGATGGAAATAAAAGTTATCCACATACACTAAAGATGTTGAGGTCTTATAGCTTGTGAAGCTAAGCATGTGAACCAAGAGGCGAGGAGGTCTTATAACTTGGTGCAACTTGCGTACGTCGGTTAACAAGATGTGGATATGGTAAGGAGAACCTTATGATACCTAGATTAAGAGATATGAACAAATGCTAGCCTGATATTCCTTTTTCTATCAAGCGGCATCTTCTGAAATCCTACAATCTAATGGTAGTAGTAGTAAATATGGATGAGGGGTTAGAGAATGGACATAAGGATAGTAACTGCGAGTAGGCACGTTACATATATGTTGGCTACTGAAGAAATTCCAAGGATGCCGCTGTGCCAGATATATTGCAAGCGTTCTCGGACTTCAGTCGTGGGAATGGGTCGGCTCCGTGGTTTAGGAGCTATTCTTTGGGGATGAACTCCTGGGGATGCGACCTCACCTTCTCCTTTGTTGCCTCCCATACGGGTGGATTTCTATGTGAGATTCGGACCCTGGGATATTGGAGGAGTTGAATCGTGCGATGCGATTCAATGTCGATTCCATGGTTCTCTATAGTCATATGAGTTACTTATCATGTAGATTGTAAAGGTATGATTTGGGGTCTTGTTTCGAGAGCAGATAGGCAGGTAAACCCGGAAGACCAGACCTTGAGGGTAGCTCCCGACAGAAGGTTGGCAGGTAAATCCGGAAGACCTATTCTGGAGGAAACATGTACCTAATATTCGAACATGTGATGTGTTCTCAGAATATCTAATCAGGTGGTCAGTGGACATTCAATCGTGGTGCTACGAGTTGACATGCTTTCCTGTACTGGATAGTGAGGAAACCTTAGGATCTGACATGGATCTGTAGTTGATGTATGTACCCTGTAGAGCCGAGAGGACCCATAAGATAGGGGAACTCACTGAGATTTAGTAATCTCACCCCATTCATCTTATTATTTTTTCAAGTACCGTGCAAGATTGAGTTTTGCTAGATGCTTGGATCAAGAGCTTTTGACCGGATTCCGCGAAGACTGTGCCTGATCTTTTCTTCCGCTGTGTATTATTATCATTGTGTAGATATATTCATTGTATCCATCTTCAAAGTGATTTTGAAATGTATACATCTTATGTTATTATTCCTGACTTTTGTTTGTACTCAGTACCAATTATTAGTATTCTGTTGATATGATCCTAGACACATATTGGTAGGGTATTACAGTTGGTATCAGAGCAGGTCGATTCATGTCCCTGCCATGAGACATCACTAGAAATTCTCTTCTCCCTCACATGTGTGTGTTGTTAGCCCAATTTTTACTATCATAGTATTCATTCGTTGAGCCTGGCCAGCTCACTGAATGTATATGCGATAGATAAGATCGTGGTAGAGCCACTACGAGGAAGCGTAAGATCCGAAATGACTCAAGCTGAAGTAGTAGAAGTCAGTTGAGTAGAGGGAATGTTGGGATTATCCGCTATAAGAGGAGTTTTGATCGAGGAATCATGGACAACCCAACTATCGTAGGAAGGTTTGAGACGATTGGAAATTCCAGGATTCTGATTGGACGGAGAGAACTTTCTCTGGATCTTGGTAAAAGTGGATGAAATTCACAAAGCGACTGGGTAGTAATAGAGTAAGGGAATTCCGTGATAAATCCCAACTTAGAAATTTGTTGCTCGATCATCGCGTCAGTAGCATACATGGATGGAGAAACGGTTGAATGAAAGACTTCAGGGAGTTTGGACTGAGATATTGGATATTTTAGTTACTCTGGCCTGGGCAATACTTGCGTGGATAAGGTGCTACACTCCGACTCGTTCTGGTGTACCCCAAGTAATAGGTAGTTACCTAGTGAAGGACTGATCGAACAAGTGGAAGTGGTGACCCCCATTGGGCAAATTCCTAGACATCTGTTCTAGTGAAAGGAATTACTGCATCTCCATGCTCATTCTGAAATACGTGAGTCCTAAAACTACACTAGGAGGCAGCTGAATGAATGAGAATGTAGAGTGCAGTGATCCTTGTTCCCTACTAGTTGTGATTCATCTAACCCCGAGTAAAGCCTTAGAACTACGCTAGGTGTAGGGTTCTTAGGTGTATTGAACTAGTGGTTATCTGCAACAATGGCAGACCGAACGCATTTTGTGATTGTTTTTATAGCCATGATATTCTGATATGGTGGGAGTTAGCTGTAGAAATATTGTGTGTGCCATGTGTGAACGAGTGCACATCTGGCCTGGAACTCGGACGAAATTCTTATCTAGTCAGATCTAGCTTGTTGTGTTCAGAGGAAGTTAACACTGGACGTGTGACACTTTTAGGTTTAAGCATCCTAAGGAGTGCGACTAGAAGGACTTGAGGAGCAGTTACCCTAGTGGGAGACCTGTCCAGTTATTGTCGGCCGTGGCGATAGGAGACGAGTGGAGATCGTTATACGCTACTAGGTAAGTTACTTGAATGCATGGCCTCGGAGTTCGACCACCATGTTAGTACTATTAGAAAGGTATGACGCCACAGTATCGCTGTCGTACATGAGATGTGTGAGTCATCTTTTCTGATAGATATGGGGTTGTGTTGATCAGAAACTTGAGGTAGGATCCTTATTTTGCACTCGTGAGACACGAACTCGAAACTCTCATAAGGTAGGTGGGATAAGGATACATATGTCGTGCTCAATGATTCAGGATTATGTGAGCGGGTGACAATGAGATGGACTAGTTTCTAACCCTACGCTTATAAATAGACCTTGGGTGGTCGTGGTCACGTGAGAATTTTAGGTTTCTACATCGTGGATGTTTCTTAGTCTGTCAGATTGGTGAACCTATGCGCGTGAGTGTCCAAGATATGAGATATGTGTGAATAATATATCCTGAACAACACAATGTGTGACTAATCTCTAACATTGGTGAACAGTGTTGGAGTGGATGGATTGTATCTTGGATTAGCTCGATGTGGGATATACCTGGAGGAGTATTGGTAGATCCTCAGTAACGTAGGCAATGTCGGACTTGGAAAAGTAGAGGCACATTGGTTTTGGGAGTGTCGTGGAATTTCAAAGGGAGATGTCTGAGGCACGGAGTATGATCTCTTGTTTTGTGACTAAACCTTTGCAGTTAGAAATGTTGCATTGGGATAATGCAACCGAAGAAGTAAGCTTTGTGTCAGCTTCAGAGACGAAGAGGCACTAGACGACTACGTGAATAAAGTGCGACCGAGAAGATATTATTACATAAGTCTATTCGCGTGAGTTAGTAGAAGTATTGTCACACCAACGGAATGAAGTCGTATGGTTAGGAAGATTTACCGTGGCATTTGTAGGATGTGGAAGTTGGTAGGATAAGGCAAACTTGTACTCAGAGAAAGCATTTGGCTTTGGGATTTCTTGAACCGAAGTATGTGGACCAAGTTGTGTTCAAGTAGACCTAATTCAGAATAATGGAAGATTTGGTGACTTGAATTTTTGGGATCACTCAACCTCAAGGAGTAGTGGGCGATGAGTGTGTTTAAGATTCTGGTGTGTGTTGTATTTGGACGAGTGCCGAGGAGGAACTGTTGCTACTAAGAGACTAATTGTAGTGTAGTAAAGGAACTAAGTGGACCATGGACAAAGTGTAATAAAGAGGATTCGAAGAAGTGTGACCGATGGAGATCAGAGTAGCGCAACGGATAGGCAGAACCAGATGATTACGTTGTGGGTATGGACGAACTACTTGTATGAATTTGTGTTGGAATAGAAATATCTTCCTAAGAGAACACACTAGAGTAATGTTTTGGTTTGTTCCTATCTCTCAATGAAGCACCACAATCTTGAGAGGTAATGTTGATGGACCGGCTTAGAGGAGGCTTCATGATCTATATGTGATCAGATGTTCCCCTGGTCGATGATCAGACTTGTGAGTATCATGACCATTGGAATGATGAAGTAAAGTGAAGGATTTTACTTGACGAAGATTCGTCGTGGATATGTCTGGTGCACTTATGAGTGTGTGTGAACACTTGGATGATGGTTGTAGGACCGCTGTTAGAGTTCACCCTTTTGTCAGTGGAGCTTTATGGGAAATTGACGGATATCAAGGTTGTAGTTGTGGGATTCTACTCCCTTATGGTTTGTAGTGAAAGTGAGGTGGTCTGAGACTGAATGAAGGATCCTTTTGGAAGAGGGTCTTGAATATCGTCATTGAAGGAAAATTGTAGCAAGATTTCTTGGGATGACAGTGTTTCCAGAAACCAAGGGAAAGAATGGAGAGTCCGTGGCTTATGATAATTAAGTATGAGTTCTGTAGATATGAGGTACGATGGATACCCAACTAGGAATGAATTGCCATCAGTTCCAAGGCTACAGGCTCAGTATGATGAGTAGAGGTTGGGGACCTCGAAAGAGATGTGTGATGTGAGATCTAAGTTTTTCAACAAGGGACGATAGAGCACAAGTTTATTAGCAGATTGTGTTTCTTGGAAGAAACAAAACTCAGGCAGAGTCATAAAGTTATCTTAAGGAGGAATGTAAAGGTATTTCATTCCCTCGTTGAATGGAGATGCCAGGATGTTGTTTTCATGGTGATCGGAAAGAATTCGAGGACGAATTCTATTTAAGGGGGGGAGAATGTGATATCCCGATTCTCCGACACTGGTAATTATCATTTAATTGGCTAATAGGTAATTAAAATGTACGTTTGGTCCTATTCCATATTAATCTAAGAATTGCTTATAAGAGGAGTTAGTGGAGTAGTTAGAATCAAATGAATTTAGTTGGAAATGAACCATGTGGCATATTGGTAAATATGATTTAGTTAAAGGGCATGTTGGTCCAAGAGAGAAAGATATATTTAATAAGGGTTTGTTTGGCTGCATAATTTCAGAATTGGGTAGTGGAGAGGAAGAGCTTGGGAGCTAGAGAGAGAGAGAAGAAGTCTTGATCATTATCTCCATTTTCGCAACCATGGTACAACCCTCACTAAACAGGTAATAACTCTTCACTCATAACTCCGATTGAGATGATTCCGATCTTGTTAGAAAGCTTACAAGTTTCTCTACAATTTGCATATATGGATCGCCTCTTGCATGTTCTTTATCATGGAGAAAAACGCGTTTGAAGTAAAGGGTCTGATGCTGATTTTTAAGGAAGACATGCATGCGGGTTTGACAACATTGGAGGTAGAGTTTTGATCAAAGGAGAACCTTGAGAGAAACATCATCATCCTTTTAACCTCTACAACTCAGGATCTTCATAGGATAAGGTGAGTTCCATAGTTAGAACTTGGGGTATGAATTGGGATTATGCATGATTAAGGGTTTAGATAGTGATCAATACCTTGCATGTGGATTTAATCGGTTAAATATCTATTCTTTTGATGAAATTGTATGATATGGACTGTTAAGATATGATGGAATTCTGATTTGGATTGTTTGGGAACTTAAGGATGAGTTGGGACACCTTAGAGATTTGTTCTTATGTAGAAAAATAGGTATTTTTAAGTCTGTGCTGCAGGAAATCGATTCCCCTGTGCTGGAAATTGATTCCCCTATACTGGAAATCGATTTCCTAAGACTGCATTGGAAAACAGATTCGAAAATAGCATAACTTGAGTTCCGTAACTCGGAATTGGGCGCCGTCGGAGGCATTGGAAAGCTAACGAAAAGGTCTACGAGATTATTAACCTTCCACAACTTTAGCATACTCGTAATTATTAATCTAATCCATGTGAATATTCTTGTACCATGATTAATAAGAGGAAATACTTAGAGAATTAATGTGTTAATCCTTATAAAGGTCGTTGTGCCCAAGTGTTCCTTCAACTAGGTGGTAGATATCATAGAATGAATGGTGATGGAAATAAAAGTTATCCACATACACTAAAGATGTTGAGGTCTTATAGCTTGTGAAGCTAAGCATGTGAACCAAGAGGCGAGGAGGTCTTATAACTTGGTGCAACTTGCGTACGTCGGTTAACAAGATGTGGATATGGTAAGGAGAACCTTATGATACCTAGATTAAGAGATATGAACGAATGCTAGCCTGATATTCCTTTTTCTATCAAGCGGCATCTTCTGAAATCCTACAATCTAATGGTAGTAGTAGTAGTAAATATGGACGAGGGGTTAGAGAATGGACATAAGGATAGTAACAGCGAGTAGGCACGTTACATATATGTTGGCTACTGAAGAAATTCCAAGGATGCCCCTGTGCCACATATATTGCAGGCGTTCTCGGACTTTAGTCGTGGGAATGGGTCGGCTCCGTGGTTTAGGAGCTATTCTTTGGGGATGAACTCCTGGGGATGCGACCTCACCTTCTCCTTTGTTGCCTCCCATACGGGTGGATTTCTATGTGAGATTCGGACCCTGGGATATTGGAGGAGTTGAATCGTGCGATGCGATTCAATGTCGATTCCATGGTTCTCTATAGTCATATGAGTTACTTATCATGTAGATTGTAAAGGTATGATTTGGGGTCTTGTTTCGAGAGCAGATAGGCAGGTAAACCCGGAAGACCAGACCTTGAGGGTAGCTCCCGACAGAAGGTTGGCAGGTAAATCCGGAAGACCTATTCTGGAGGAAACATGTACCTAATATTCGAACATGTGATGTGTTCTCAGAATATCTAATCAGGTGGTCAGTGGACATTCAATCGTGGTGCTACGAGTTGACATGCTTTCCTGTACTGGATAGTGAGGAAACCTTAGGATCTGACATGGATCTGTAGTTGATGTATGTACCCTGTAGAGCCGAGAGGACCCATAAGATAGGGGAACTCACTGAGATTTAGTAATCTCACCCCATTCATCTTATTATTTTTTCAAGTACCGTGCAAGATTGAGTTTTGCTAGATGCTTGGATCAAGAGCTTTTGACCGGATTCCGCGAAGACTGTGCCTGATCTTTTCTTCCGCTGTGTATTATTATCATTGTGTAGATATATTCATTGTATCCATCTTCAAAGTGATTTCGAAATGTATACATCTTATGTTATTATTCCTGACTTTTGTTTGTACTCAGTACCAATTATTAGTATTCTGTTGATATGATCCTAGACACATATTGGTAGGGTATTACAGTTGGTATCAGAGCAGGTCGATTCATGTCCCTGCCATGAGACATCACTAGAAATTCTCTTCTCCCTCACATGTGTGTGTTGTTAGCCCAATTTTTACTATCATAGTATTCATTCGTTGAGCCTGGCCAGCTCACTGAATGTATATGCGATAGATAAAATCGTGGTAGAGCCACTACGAGGAAGCGTAAGATCCGAAATGACTCAAGCTGAAGTAGTAGAAGTCAGTTGAGTAGAGGGAATGTTGGGATTATCCGCTATAAGAGGAGTTTTGATCGAGGAATCATGGACAACCCAACTATCGTAGGAAGGTTTGAGACGATTGGAAATTCCAGGATTCTGATTGGACGGAGAGAACTTTCTCTGGATCCTGGTAAAAGTGGATGAAATTCACAAAGCGACTGGGTAGTAATAGAGTAAGGGAATTCCGTGATAAATCCCAACTTAGAAATTTGTTGCTCGATCATCGCGTCAGTAGCATACATGGATGGAGAAACGGTTGAATGAAAGACTTCAGGGAGTTTGGACTGAGATATTGGATATTTTAGTTACTCTGGCCTGGGCAATACTTGCGTGGATAAGGTGCTACACTCCGACTCGTTCTGGTGTACCCCAAGTAATAGGTAGTTACCCAGTGAAGGACTGATCGAACAAGTGGAAGTGGTGACCCCCATTGGGCAAATTCCTAGACATTTGTTCTAGTGAAAGGAATTACTGCATCTCCATGCTCATTCTGAAATACGTGAGACCTAGAACTACACTAGGAGGCAGCTGAATGAATGGGAATGTAGAGTGCAGTGATCCTTGTTCCCTACTAGTTGTGATTCATCTAACCCCGAGTAAAGCCTTAGAACTACGCTAGGTGTAGGGTTCTTAGGTGTATTGAACTAGTGGTTATCTGCAACAATGGCAGACCGAATGCATTTTGTGATTGTTTTTATAGCCATGATATTCTGATATGGTGGGAGTTAGCTGTGGAGATATTGTATGTGCCCTGTGTGAACGAGTGCACATCTGGCCTGGAACTCGGACGAAATTCTTATCTAGTCAGATCTAGCTTGTTGTGTTCAGAGGAAGTTAACACTGGACGTGTGACACTTTTAGGTTTAAGCATCCTAAGGAGTGCGACTAGAAGGACTTGAGGAGCAGTTACCCTAGTGGGAGACCTGTCCAGTTATTGTCGGCCGTGGCGATAGGAGACGAGTGGAGATCGTTATACGCTACTAGGTAAGTTACTTGAATGCATGGCCTCGGAGTTGGACCACCATGTTAGTACTATCAGAAAGGTATGACGCCACAGTATCGCTGTCGTACACGAGATGTGTGAGTCATCTTTTCCGATAGATATGGGGCAGTGTTGATCAGAAACTTGCGGTAGGATCCTTATTTGGCACTCGTGAGACACGAACTCGAAACTCTCATAAGGTAGGTGTGATAAGGATCCATATGTCGTGCTCAATGATTCAGGATTATGTGAGCGGGTGACAATGAGATGGACTAGTTTCTAACCCTACGCTTATAAAGAGACCTTGGGTGGTCGTGGTCACGTGAGAATTTTAGGTTTCTACATCGTGGATGTTTCTTAGTCTGTCAGATTGGTGAGCCTATGCGCGTGAGTGTCCGAGATATGAGATATGTGTGAATAATATATCCTGAACAGCACAATGTGTGACTAATCTCTAACATTGGTGAACAGTGTTGGAGTGGATGGATTGTATCTTGGATTAGCTCGATGTGGGATATACCTGGAGGAGTATTGGTAGATCCATAGTAACGTAGGCAATGTCGGACTTGGAAAAGTAGAGGCACATTGGTTTTGGGAGTGTCGTGGAATTTCAAAGGGAGATGTCTGAGGCACAGAGTATGACCTCTTGTTTTGTGACTAAACATTTGCAGTTAGAAATGTTGCATTGGGATAACGCAACCGAAGAAGTAAGCTTTGTGTCAGCTTCAGAGACGAAGAGGCATTAGACGACTACGTGGTTAAAGTGCGACTGAGAAGATATTATTACATAAGTCTATTCGCGTGAGTTAGTAGAAGTATTGTCACACCAACGGAATGAAGTCGTATGGTTAGGAATATTTACCGTGGCAGTTGTAGGATGTGGAAGTTGGTAGGATAAGGCAAACTCGTACTCAGAGAAAGCATTTGGCTTTGGGATTTCTTGAACCGAAGTATGTGGACCAAGTTGTGTTCAAGTAGACCTAATTCAGAATAATGGAAGATTTGGTGACTTGAATTTTTGAGATCACTCAACCTCAAGGAGTAGTGGGCGATGAGTGAGTTTAAGATTCTGGTGTGTGTTGTATTTGGACGAGTGCCGAGGAGGAACTGTTGCTACTAAGAGACTAATTGTAGTGTAGTAAAGGAACTAAGTGGACCATGGACAAAGTTTAATAAAGAGGATTCGAAGAAGTGTGTGACCGATGGAGATCAGAGTAGCGCAACGGATAGGCAAAACTAGATGATTACGTTGTGGGTATGGACGAACTACTTGTAGGATTTTGTGTTGGAATAGAAATATCTTCCTAAGAGAACTCAGTAGAGTAATGTTTTGGTTTGTTCCTATCTCTCAATGATCCACCACAATCTTGAGAGGTAATGTTGATGGACCGGCTTAGAGGAGGCTTCATGATTGATATGTGATCAGATGTTCCCCTGGTCGACGATCAGGCTTGTGAATCGTGACCATTGGAAGGATGAAGTCAAGTAAAGGATTTTACTTGACGAAGATTCGTCGTGGATATGACTGGTGCACTTATGAGTGTGTGTGAGCACTAGGATGATGGTTGTAGGACCGCTGTTAGAGTTTACCCTTTTGTCAGTGGAGCTTTATGGGAAATTGACGGATATCAAGGTTGTAGTTGTGGGATTCTACTCCCTTATGGTTTGTAGTGGAAGTGAGGTGGTCTGAGACTGATTGAAGGATCCGTTTGGAAGAGAGTCTTGAATATCGTCAATGAAGGAAAATTGTAGCATAATTTCTTGGGATGACAGTGTTTCCGAAAACCAAGTGAAAGAATGGAGAGTCCGTGGCTTATGTTAAGTAAGTATGAGTTCGGTAGATATGAGGTACGATGGATACCCAACTAGGAATGAATTGCCATCAGTTCCAAGGCTATAGGCTCAGTATGATGAGTAGAGGTTGGGGACCTCGAAAGAGATGTGTTATGTGAGATCTAAGTTTTTCAACAAGGGACGATAGAGCACAAGTTTATTAGCAGATTGTGTTTCTTGGATGAAACAAAACTCAGGCATAGTCATAAAGTTATCTTAAGGAGGAATGCAAAGGTATTTCATTCCCTCGTTGAATGGAGATGACAGGATGTTGTTGTCATGGTGATCGGAAAGAATTCGAGGACGAATTCTATTTAAGGGGGGGAGAATGTAATACCCCGATTCTCCGACACTGGTAATTATCATTTAATTTGCTAATTGGTAATTAGAATGCACGTTTGGTCCTATTCCATATTAATCTAAGAGTTGCTTATAAGAGGGGTTAGTGGAGTAGTTAGAATCAAATGGATTTAGTTGGAAATGAATCATGTGGCATATTGGTAAATACGGTTTAGTTAAAGGGCATGTTGGTCCAAGAGAGAAAGATATATTTAATAAGGGTTTGTTTGGCTGCATAATTTCATAATTGGGTAGTAGAGAGGAAGAGCTTGGGAGCAAGAGAGAGAAGGAAGAAGTCTTGATCATTATCTCCATTTTTGCAACCATGGTACAACCCTCACTAAACAGGTAATAACTCTTCACTCGTAACTCCGATTGAGCTGATTCCGGTCTTGTTGGAAAGCTTACGAATTTCTCTACAATTTGCATATATGGATCGCCTCTTGCATGTTCTTTATCATGGAGAAAAACGCGTTTGAAGTAGAGGGTCTGATGCTGATTTTTAAGGAAGTCATGCATGCGGGTTTGACAACATTGGAGGTAGAGTTTTGATCAAAGGAGAACCTTGAGAGCAACATCATCATCCTTTTAACCTCTACAACTCAGGATCTTCATAGGATAAGGTGAGTTCCATAGTTAGAACTTGGGGTATGAATTGGGATTATGCATGATTAAGGGTTTAGATAGTGATCAATACCGTGCATGTGGATTTAATCGGTTAAATATCTGTTCTTTTGATGCAATTGTTTGATATGGACTGTTAAAATATGATGGAATTCTGATTTGGATTGTTTGGGAACTTAAGGATGAGTTGGGACACCTTAGGGATTGGTTCTTATGTAGAACAATAGGTATTTTTAAGTTTGTGCTGCAGGAAATCGATTCCCCTGTGCTGGAAATCGATTTCTGTCATGAAAATGGGGTTTCTGAGCTTTCTGCTTGCTGGAAATCGATTCCCCTATACTGGAAATCGATTTCCTGAGACTGCATTGGAAAACAGATTCGAAAATAGCATAACTTGAGTTCTGTAACTCGGAATTGGGCGTCGTCAGAGGCATTTGAAAGCTAACGGAAAGGTCTATGAGATTATTAACTTTCCACAATTTTAGCATACTCTTAATTATTAATCTAATCCATGTGAATATTCTTGTACCATGATTAATAAGAGTAAATACTGAGAGAATTAATGTGCTAATCCTTATAAAGGTCGTTTTGCCCAAGTGTTCCTTCAACTAGGTTGTAGACATCATAGAATGAATGGTGATGGAAATAAAAGTAATCCACATACACAAAAGATGTTGAGGTCTTATAGATTGTGAAGCTAAGCATGTGAACCAAGAGGCGAGGAGGTCTTATAACTTGGTCCAACTTGCGTACGTCGGTTAACAAGATGTGGATATGGTAAGGAGAACCTTATGATACCTAGATTAAGAGATATGAACGAATGCTAGCCTGATATTCTTTCTATCAAGCGGCATCTTCTGAAATCCTACAATCTAATGGTAGTAGTAGTAAATATGGACGAGGGGTTAGAGAATGGACATAAGGATAGTAACTGCGAGTAGGCACGTTACATATATGTTGGCTACTTCTTCTGAAGAAATTCCAAGGATGCCCCTATGCCACATATATTGCAGGCGTTCTCGGACTTCAGTCGTGGGAATGGGTCGACTCCGTGGTTCAGGAGCTATTCTTCGGGGATGAACTCCCGGGGATGTGACCTCACCTTCTCCTTTGTTGCCTCCCATACGGGTGGATTTCTATGTGAGATTCGGACCCTGGGATATTGGAGGAGTTGAATCGTGTGATGCGATTCAATGTCGATTCCATGGTTCTCTATAATCATATGAGTTACTTACCATGTAGATTGTAAAGGTATGATTTGGGGTCTTGTTTCAAGAGCCGAGAGGACCCATAAGATAGGGGAACTCACTGAGATTTAGTAATTTCACCCCATTCAACTTATTATTTTTTCAGGTACCGTGCAAGATTGAGTTTTGCTAGATGCTTGGATCAAGAGCTTTTGACCAGATGCCGCGAAGACTGTGCCTGATGTTTTCCTCCGCTGTGTATTATTATCATTGTGTAGATATATTCATTGTATCCATCTTCAAAGTGATTTCGAAATGTATACATCTTATGTTATTATTCCTGACTTTTGTATGTACTCAGTACCAGTTATTAGTATTCTGCTGATATGATTCTAGACACATATTGGTAGGGTATTACAAAGGTGTTGTTGATGGCTATTTTACTAAAGTTCTACCAAGGTTAGGAAATTTGTCTCTTACACTTTCAATATAAATCTCTTATCATTTAGCCGTCAGATGTATGACATTTCTAACGAAAAATAAAAATGTTTTCCATTTTAATGTAAACTTGTTTGTGCATTTGTAACTGATATCGCGACAAAAGCTATATAAATGTATATCTATGGGTTGTATCATATTATCAACATATATAATTTAACATATATATATATATATATATATATATATATATATATATATATATGTATATATATATATATATATATATATATATATATATATATGTATATGTATGTATGTATTAAAATATCAAATGTTATGTTATTATTAATTTAGTATATTGGTTTCGAATCATCAATATTCATGTCACTCTAGTCCTTTTTTATGAAAACATAGTCCTTTTTTTTTATCAAAACAGTGGAGAAGCAAAGAATGTCTACCTCTTTTTTTGTATGTAATAAAACATTCAAATTAAAATAGTAGAAACTATAAAGAAAAATAAGCTATTAGTTAAATACTAGAAACAGTGATTAACTTGTTCTAAAATTTAATTTTTGAACCAACAAATTTCTTTAATCAAAGAAATACGGTGGAGAAAGATTATAAAAATGTAGTTTATCTCAAACACCCTCAACCATATTTTCCTTGGTTAAAAACATTCAATGGATCAATTAGAACCACCATCTTCATGAGTTGTTCAAGCAAGTTTAACGAAAATGATATTTATTTTCTCTGTACGTCACTTGGTCTTTTATAGATACGTCAGGTTTTATAAAAGTTCCTTTTTTAGTTAAATACATTTTATAAAATTCAAATTGATATTATAATATTAAATATCAAAATTATGTATTTTAAATATGTAATTATAGAAAATATATACTGTAGTCAAGATTATCAATATTTTTTTCCAAAATTTTTTTTTTTTTTGAGATTTTGAAAAAGTTTCCTATAATTGTATTTTTTAGATCTTCAATAACTGTTTAACTTTAAAAACTATTTTTATTATATATTACTATTTGTAATGAAACACACCTTTGCGAGCCATTGTAATAAAACATTTAAGAAATTTTCACATGAAGAAAGAACGAGCACCCGTTCTATATTCCACATCAAAATATTACGAATAAAATTAAACAAAATCGTTGATTTACAAATTTAATCATTTTTTCAGAAAAATATATATTTTTAACTCAACATATACTTAAAATTATTTTTAAAAAAATTAAAAGAGACATTACTTTTGTAATTTCAAAAAATACATTTAATGATTATTAGGAATTATTGATTGTGAATCTTTGTGTTTTAGATATTTTCGAAATCATATGACCATTTTAAAGTTACAAAACAAAGGAATAATACATTAATCGTTTCACATGGAAGTATATATGTCTTTTTTGAACGATCAAGTAGAGTTTTTCTTCTTATTAAGATAGAAGCTACACGTTTTTTTGAAGACTAGATAATGATCTCAATACTCAAGTTTTTCAATTGCATGCAAGTTGGAGAAATATCAACTTCATTATTTATGTGTTAAAACTGAACTTTGAAGCTAGATCTTCTCGACTCCAGATACATCTTGCTTAGAAAAGCATTATATTATTGTGTTTAAATAAGAGTTAATGTCTAAGATGATCAAGTTTCAAAATATAAGTAAAAGGATATGCGAAGAATGAAGACTTATCTTTCGTGCAATTTGGGTCATTTTGTTACACAACCAGATTATACATGTAATATAATAGGTTGTGTAAGATTTCATATCTCAGAGGAAGTTTTCACTGTATAAGAAACCCGGTATAATGTATAAAGTACCAATGTGGACGTCATAATCCCAAGTAATGACTTATCATATTAAGAATGATAAATAACGAAAGAAAATTATATACTTGTAAAAGAAAACCAAACACTTAACAAGTGAAGTACTAAAACATATCCTCACATAGAACTTGCAATATTTTTGTTTGACAATACCTAGCATTGAGACAAATAAATAATTTCTATCTCTTGAATGACATAACTCTATTATAATATTTAATTTGAAAATTTGTTTTTATTTTTTATTTAGATGGGTAATGTGTTAATTTAAAAGGTGTCGTTGATGGCTATTTTACTAAAGTTCTATCAAGGTTAGGAAATTTGTCTCTTAAAGTTTCAATATAAATCTCTTATCATTTAGCCGTCAGATGTATGACATTTCTAACGAAAAATAATAATGTTTTCCATTTTAATGTAAACTTGTTTGTTCATTTGTTATTGATATCGCAACAAAAGCTATATAAATGTATATCTATGGGTTGTATCATATTATCAACATATATAATTTAACACATATATATATATATATATATATATATATATATATATATATATATATATATATATATATATGTATGTATTAAAATATCAAATGTTATGTTATTATTAATTTAGTATATTGGTTTTGAATCATCAATATTCATGTCACTCTAGTCCTTTTTTATGAAAACATAGTCCTTTTTTTTATCAAAACATTGGAGAAGCAAAGAATGTCTACCTCTTTTTTTGTATGTAATAAAACATTCAAATTGAAATAGTAGAAACTACAAAGAAAAATAAGCTAGTAGTTAAATACTAGAAATAGTGATTAACTTGTTCTAAAATTTACTTTTTGAACCAACAAATTTCTTTAATCAAGGAAATATGGTGGAGAAAGATTGTGAAAATGTAGTTTATCTCAAACACCCTCAACCATATTTTCCTTGGTTAATAACATTCAATGGATCAATTAGAACCACCATCTTCATGAGTTGTTCAAACAAGTTTAATGGAAAATGATATTTATTTTCTCTGTACCTCACTTGGCCTTTTATAGATGCGTTAGGTTTTATAAAAGTTCCTTTTTTAGTGATATACATTTTATAAAATTTAAATTGATATTATAATATTAAATATCACAATTATGTATTTTAAATATGTAATTATAGGCAATATATACTGTAGTCAAGATTATCAATATTTTTTTCCAAAATATTTATGTTTTTGAGATTTTGAAAAAGGTTCCTATAATTGTATTTTTTAGATCTTCAATAACTTTTTAACTTAAAAAACTATTTTTGTTATATATTACTATTTCTAATGAAACACACCTTTGCGATCCATTGTAGTAAAAAACTTAAGAAATTTTCACATGAAGAAAGGACGAGCACCTGTTCTATATTCCACATCAAAATATTACGTAAAAAATTAAACAAAATCGTTGATTTACAAGTTTAAAGTTTTTTCAGAAAAATATCTTTTTTTTAACTCAACAAATACTTAAAATTATTTTTTTTTAAATTAAAAGAGTCATTACTTTTGTAATTTAAAAAAATATATTTAATGATTATTAGGAATTATTGATTCTGAATCTTTGTGTTTTAGATATTTTCGAAAGCATATGACTATTTTAAAGTTTCAACACAAAGGAATAATACATTAATCGTTTCACATGGAAGTATATATGTCTTTTTTGAACGATCAAGTAGAGTTTTTCTTCCTATTAAGATAGAAGCTACACGTTTTTTTGAAGACTAGATAATCATCTCAATACTCAAGTTTTTCAATTGCATGCAAGTTGGAGAAATATCAACTTCATTATTTATGTGTTAAAACTGAACTTTGAAGCTAGATCTTCTCGACTCCAGATACATCTTGCTTAGAAAAGCATTATATTATTGTGTTTAAATAAGAGTTAATGTCTAAGACGATCCAGTTTCAAAATATAAGTAAAAGGATATGCGAAGAATGAAGACTTATCTTTCGTGCAATTTGGGTCATTTTGTTACACAACCAGATTATACATGTAATATAATAGGTTATGTAAGATTTCATATCTCAGAGGAAGTTTTCACTGTATAAGAAACTCGGTAAATGTATAAAGTACCAATGTGGACGTCATAATCCCAAGTAATGACTTATCATATTAAGAATGATAAATAACGAAAGAAAATTATATACTTGTAAAAGAAAACCAAACACTTAACAAGTGAAGTACTAAAACATATCCTCACATAGAACTTGCAATATTTTTGTTTGACAATACCTAGCATTGAGACAAATAAATAATTTCTATCTCTTGAATGACATAACTATATTATAATATTTAATTTGAAAATTTGTTTTTATTTTTTATTTAGATGGGTAATGTGTTAATTTAAAAGGTGTCGTTGATGGCTATTTTACTAAAGTTCTATCAAGGTTAGGAAATTTGTCTCTTAAAGTTTCAATATAAATCTCTTATCATTTAGCCGTCAGATGTATGACATTTCTAACGAAAAATAATAATGTTTTCCATTTTAATGTAAACTTGTTTGTTCATTTGTAACTGATATCGCGACAAAAGCTATATAAATGTATATCTATGTGTTGTATCATATTATCAACATATATAATTTAACATATATATACATGTATGTATTAAAATATCAAATGTTATGTTATTATTAATTTAGTATATTGGTTTCGAATCATCAATCTTCATGTCACTCTAGTCCTTTTTTATGAAAACATAGTCCTTTTTTTTTTTATCAAAACATTGGAGAAGCAAAGAATGTCTACCTCTTTTTTGTATGTAATAAAACATTCAAATTGAAATAGTAGAAACTACAAAGAAAAATAAGCTATTAGTTAATTACTAGAAACAGTGATTAACTTGTTCTAAAATTTACTTTTGGAACCAACAAATTTCTTTAATCAAGGAAATACGGTGGAGAAAGATTGTGAAAATGTAGTTTATCTCAAACACCCTCAACCGTATTTTCCTTGGTTAAAAACATTCAATGGATCAATTAGAACCACCATCTTCATGAGTTGTTCAAACAAATTTAATGAAAAATGATATTTATTTTATCTGTACCTCACTTGGCCTTTTATAGATGCGTTAGGTTTTATAAAAGTTCCTTTTTTAGTTATATACATTTTATAAAATTTAAATTGATATTATAATATTAAATATCACAATTATGTATTTTAAATATGTAATTATAGGCAATATATACTGTAGTCAAGATTATCAATATTTTTTTCAAAAATATTTATGTTTTTGAGATTTTGAAAAAGGTTCCTATAATTGTATTTTTTTAGATCTTCAATAACTTTTTAACTTAAAAAACTATTTTTGTTATATATTACTATTTGTAATGAAACACACCTTTGCGATCCATTGTAGTAAAAAACTTAAGAAATTTTCACATGAAGAAAGGACGAGCACCTGTTCTATATTCCACATCAAAATATTACGAATAAAATTAATCAAAATCGTTGATTTACAAGTTTAATCATTTTTTCAGAAAAATATATATTTTTAACTCAACATATACTTAAAATTATTTTTAAAAAAATTAAAAGAGACATTACTTTTGTAATTTCAAAAAATACATTTAATGATTATTAGGAATTATTGATTGTGAATCTTTGTGTTTTAGATATTTTCGAAATCATATGACCATTTTAAAGTTACAAAACAAAGGAATAATACATTAATCGTTTCACATGGAAGTATATATGTCTTTTTTGAACGATCAAGTAGAGTTTTTCTTCTTATTAAGATAGAAGCTACACGTTTTTTTGAAGACTAGATAATGATCTCAATACTCAAGTTTTTCAATTGCATGCAAGTTGGAGAAATATCAACTTCATTATTTATGTGTTAAAACTGAACTTTGAAGCTAGATCTTCTCGACTCCAGATACATCTTGCTTAGAAAAGCATTATATTATTGTGTTTAAATAAGAGTTAATGTCTAAGATGATCAAGTTTCAAAATATAAGTAAAAGGATATGCGAAGAATGAAGACTTGTCTTTCGTGCAATTTGGGTCATTTTGTTACACAACCAGATTATACATGTAATATAATAGGTTGTGTAAGATTTCATATCTCAGAGGAAGTTTTCACTGTATAAGAAACCCGGTATAATGTATAAAGTACCAATGTGGACGTCATAATCCCAAGTAATGACTTATCATATTAAGAATGATAAATAACGAAAGAAAATTATATACTTGTAAAAGAAAACCAAACACTTAACAAGTGAAGTACTAAAACATATCCTCACATAGAACTTGCAATATTTTTGTTTGACAATACCTAGCATTGAGACAAATAAATAATTTCTATCTCTTGAATGACATAACTCTATTATAATATTTAATTTGAAAATTTGTTTTTATTTTTTATTTAGATGGGTAATGTGTTAATTTAAAAGGTGTCGTTGATGGCTATTTTACTAAAGTTCTATCAAGGTTAGGAAATTTGTCTCTTAAAGTTTCAATATAAATCTCTTATCATTTAGCCGTCAGATGTATGACATTTCTAACGAAAAATAATAATGTTTTCCATTTTAATGTAAACTTGTTTGTTCATTTGTTACTGATATCGCGACAAAAGCTATATAAATGTATATCTATGGGTTGTATCATATTATCAACATATATAATTTAACATATATATATATATATATATATATATATATATTTATATATGTATGTATTAAAATATCAACTGTTATGTTATTATTAATTTAGTATATTGGTTTTGAATCATCAATATTCATGTCTCTCTAGTCCTTTTTTATGAAAACATAGTCCTTTTTTTTATCAAAACATTGGAGAAGCAAAGAATGTCTACCTCTTTTTTTGTATGTAATAAAACATTCAAATTGAAATAGTAGAAACTACAAAGAAAAATAAGCTAGTAGTTAAATACTAGAAATAGTGATTAACTTGTTCTAAAATTTACTTTTTGAACCAACAAATTTCTTTAATCAAGGAAATATGGTGGAGAAAGATTGTGAAAATGTAGTTTATCTCAAACACCCTCAACCATATTTTCCTTGGTTAATAACATTCAATGGATCAATTAGAACCACCATCTTCATGAGTTGTTCAAACAAGTTTAATGGAAAATGATATTTATTTTCTCTGTACCTCACTTGGCCTTTTATAGATGCGTTAGGTTTTATAAAAGTTCCTTTTTTAGTGATATACATTTTATAAAATTTAAATTGATATTATAATATTAAATATCACAATTATGTATTTTAAATATGTAATTATAGGCAATATATACTGTAGTCAAGATTATCAATATTTTTTTCCAAAATATTTATGTTTTTGAGATTTTGAAAAAGGTTCCTATAATTGTATTTTTTAGATCTTCAATAACTTTTTAACTTAAAAAACTATTTTTATTGTATATTACTATTTGTAATGAAACACACCTTTGCGAGCCATTGTAGTAAAAAACTTAAGAAATTTTCACATGAAGAAAGGACGAGCACCTGTTCTATATTCCAAAACAAAATATTACGTAAAAAATTAAACAAAATCGTTGATTTACAAGTTTAAAGTTTTTTCAGAAAAATATCTTTTTTTTAACTCAACAAATACTTAAAATTATTTTTTTTAAAATTAAAAGAGTCATTACTTTTGTAATTTAAAAAAATATATTTAATGATTATTAGGAATTATTGATTCTGAATCTTTGTGTTTTAGATATTTTCGAAAGCATATGACTATTTTAAAGTTTCAATACAAAGGAATAATACATTAATCGTTTCACATGGAAGTATATATGTCTTTTTTGAACGATCAAGTAGAGTTTTTCTTCCTATTAAGATAGAAGCTACACGTTTTTTTGAAGACTAGATAATCATCTCAATACTCAAGTTTTTCAATTGCATGCAAGTTGGAGAAATATCAACTTCATTATTTATGTGTTAAAACTGAACTTTGAAGCTAGATCTTCTCGACTCCAGATACATCTTGCTTAGAAAAGCATTATATGTAAGTATAAGAGTGCGCCTAAGAGGGGGGGGGGGGTGAATTAGGTTTTCAAAAATTTAATCGGTTTTATGAGAATACTTCTAATAATTTTTGGTTAAGTGTTTGAAGGTTTTTGTAAGGTTCTTTTCTTTTCTTTGGTAATGGTGATGAATGCAATAAAGTGCGGAAAAGTAAAGAACGCAACGATATATACTGGTTCCCCTCACAATCCGAGAGTACTCCAGTCCCCTTTCAAACACGAAAGAGATTTCACTATAGTTAGAATTATTGTACAAGCCTATGCCTACTATCTAACCTATAGGGTGATCAAAGGTTCTTAACACCTTTAAGATCAATCAACACTAATGTGTATGAAGAACAATCCTCTTCAAACACAACACTTACTTCCAACAATCCTGGATAGTAAGGAGATAATACTTTTGAATTTATACAAGAGATTTAGATGAAATTTGTATAGCACTATCAATCTTGGATTGATCTTCTTCTTCAAATAAACAATTCTAACAATGAATATAAATGTTCACAATGTATGCATGAAACTTTGAATAGATTTCTCAATGAAAACGTGTATGGAAAGTTTCACTTGAAAATGAGAATTTATGAACACTTGAGAATATTGAAAGATGAAGAATATGGTTTATGAATTGTTAATGAAGAAGGTGATTTTTGAATATGAAAGATGTGTAATATATAGTGTGTAAAACACCTCTTCAAAAGGTTATTTTTCCATGAAGCAATGCAATGTTTAAAAGGTATAAAGACAATTTCGTTTGAGTCTAAAATGCAATGGAAAAACACACTGGTTCAGTAGGAACCGGTTCCTGTATAGGACAACCCGGTTCCTGCTGAACGTTACAGCAGAAAATTTGAATTTTGAACGTGGGAACCGGTTCCTGCATAGGGACAACCCGGTTCCCCATAGTAAACCACAGAATGCTGAAATTTGAGAATGCTGGGAACCGGTTCCCCCATAGGGACAACCCGGTTCCTAAAACCTTTATTTTGAATTTTAACTATGAAAAAGGTTTTAAATGAACTCTTTGATATATGAGACTTGTTCATGATTATGATATGCATGAGAGTATATTTTGTGAACAATTATATGTCAAAGTGAGTATTGTTTATACCTTTGCCATTTATTGCTTGATTCTTGAATCTTTATTATTTCTTCAAGATTTTGAAATTGTGTGTTCTTTGCTTAAGACTTGAGATACTTTTTGCACATCCTTTATGAAAGCTTGATGTCCATATTGTCTTCATCAAAACAAACTATGCTTGAGATGCTTTGCAATTACATTCTCCCCCTTTTTGATGATGACAACCAAGACTTGAAAACGTTTTTGAAGAGAGTTGTTTTGTGCTTTTGAAAAAGTGTTTGAATCAATGCAAGGCTCCCCCTATGTTAGAGACTCCCCCTAAATCCATGCTTCCTTGATTTATGGTGATGAGTTTCATTTGATAATTTTAACAATGGCCTGCATTTTCTTTGAAACAAAACAACAACAATACATGCATAATATCCTTCTCCCCCTTTGTTATTATCAAAAAGGATGGGGAAAAAGAGAAAAAATATATGAAATATAACACAATGTAAAATACCAAAAAGTTAACACACAAATGAAATACTACAAACGATACGAAACGTAGTTTTTTACGGTTACAACATAAAACAGAAATAGTCCTAAACATCACAAACATGAATGGAACATTGTCTAGAACATAAATAAAAACTTAATAATAAAAAGAAAACATGACATAGAATTTAAAGGAAATAAATTAGTCACTTTCATCCATGTGTTCTTCATCATCATCATCATCTTGTTCATCTTCTTCTTCATCACTTCCTTCCTCTCCCTCATAATGAGCTAAGATACGCCTTTGAGTCCGTTGAATTTCCCGCATTTGTCTTCTCATAAGGTTATGCTCATAGTTATTCTCCCTCTTGTTGTTATCAATGGATGTTTGAATAGAACAAAGCTTGGCAAACATCATATCCATTGTATATCCACCTTCGGGACGTTGAGGATCTTGTGGC